>NW_027282137.1:0-22500 GCF_046629955.1 Centroberyx affinis | reverse complement strand
TGTGTCAAAACCACAATAATACATGACAGCTCAAAGTCCACATCTGACTCAGACAGTCGCGGTACGGCGAACATCAAACTACATCATCATCTGCTGATAAATAGACATTTTTTCATCTTATTATTATTAGATATTAGTAGATATTTTCATATAATTTACAGCATACATGTCATATTATTTACCATTATTGTAATAGTATAGTAAAATAGCATAAAAGGCAATAATATAAACATTAAATGATAATAAAAAACTGATTTTTTTAAGATAATTTATAATATATTTTTCTTATTATTTATCTGAATTTCAATAATATCATGAAATACAATAAAGATAATATAAATAAAACAACAAAAATATAATACTTTAATAGTAATAGTAGTAGTAGTAGTAGTAGTAGTAGTAGTGATGGTAACAGAATAGAATAGAATAGAATTTGCTTCCTTATATGTCCTCTTACCTCTGCTTTGGCTAAACCAGTCCATAACCAGTCCAGAGCCAGCCGACCCCCCCATGCCGGCCGGGCGGTCGCACTGCTTTTCACAACACACACACACACACACACACACACTTTCTACTCAGCACAACACACACACAGCATACAATGCACAGCACACACACACACACCGGTTTGTGTTTTCCCCTCTCTTCCCTGTGAGATTACCTCGCTGAGTGTCATCTGCGCCTAATGACAGCTGACAAACTACATGCTGCAAATCCTCTCTCTCTCTCTCTCTCTCTCTCTCTCTCTCTCTCTCTCTCTCTCTCTATCTGTCCCCTCCCCCAACACACACACACTCCTCCCTGTCTCCTCCCACAACACACACACACTCCTCCCTCCTCTTAGCCGGTGGGCAGAAAAAAAAATCAACTCTTTCTCTCTGTCTCTCTCTCTCTCTCTCTCTCTCTCTCTCTCTCACACACACACACAGACACACACACAGCAGCTTACTTATTGCCCTTACTGGCTATTGAATAATTAACTAATAAATAACTACTTTCTTAATTTTTGGCCTTACATTAGATATCGATGCACAATTAAGCGCTATTGGATATTACATGTTTTCATACTTTCAAACTGAATAATGTGTCATCTCAATCTGGTTTGAAGGTGTAAATTGTTATTTATTGCATCATTTGAAAATTGACATTTTGTATACTATTTTCTAATATAGTTTCACGGTCCCCACATCAAATTCAAGGACTTGTCAATGACTTTCAAGGTCTTGTTTGGTGAAATTCAAGGACTTCACCATTGGCTTGTTTTTTGGGGGAAAGACGTGATTTTGGTCAAAAATTCAAGAAAAAAAGTGAAGAAATCCTGGTGAAATCCTTCATTTTAAAACAGCAGATGATGAAAGGATGAATTTGGGTGCGATGCCCGCTCCAAATCCACAAACCTTCAAAGACTTTCGAGGCCTGTGATAAACTGTCGCGTCAGTAAAGTTACTGGATTGAGAAAGAGAGCGAGAGAGCCGTTCCAGCAGGTTCTGACATCACTACTGTACACTCAACACTGGCATAAGCCTTTCCCTTTCACTTTCCTGCTCCTGACTATGATAATGGCCCTCACTCTTTGTCACATGACACAAAAACAAGATAAGGTAGACAACAAGGTAGAGAGAGGTAGAGGGAGAGAGAGAGAGAGAGAGAGAGAGAGAGAGAGTGAGAGAGGGAGGAGTGGTGGTATTAAAATGACAAGAGCAGTAAGCACTGGTGGTGGCAGCTGTGCTTCACAGGCCAGACACGAGCACACACACACACACACACGCACACACACACACACACACACACACACACACACTCCTTCCTTTTCTTTCACTCTCCACACTGTCATGTCAGGATGTCAACATTTGCTTTACACCTGTTGCAGTACAGAGAACCAACAGACAGCTCAGTTTTACATGTGACACTATAGAGATGACAGACTGAACTGTAACCATGACAACACATGACAACACAAGTCCGATCCCTCCTGACCTCAAGTGTACCTTACGTGTCTACTACTACTACTACTACTACTACTAGCCTATTACTACTACTACTACTACTGCTACTACTAGTACTACTACTACTACTACTAGCCTATTACTACTACTACTACTACTACTACTACTGCTACTACTATCACTACTGCTACTACTACTACTACTAGACTATTACTACTACTACTACTACTACTACTACTAGCCTATTACTAGGCCTACTACTACTAGCCTATTACTACTACTACTACTGCTACTACTACTACTACTAGGCCTACTACTGCTACTGCTAGCCTATTACTACTACTACTACTACTACTACTACTACTACTACTACTCCTACTACTAGGCCTACTACTACTACTAGCCTACTAATACTAGGCAAGGCAAGGCAAGGCAGCTTTATTTGTATAGCACATTTCATACACTGGGGCAATTCAAAGTGCTTTACAGGGTGATAGAAATACAGTAAAGGTAAAAGATTTACAATTAAAAAGTGCAAAAATACAGACAAGAGATACAAAAGATAAAAGACTTAAAAGTAAACTAGTGCAGTTCAAATCAAATGAGATAGAAAGATGAAAGAACACAACAAATACAACAAATACTCCCACTTTTAGATGCACATTGTGAGTGAACCCATATGTTTTTCTGTAATTTTCTTTTCCCCTGTCCTTCCTGATTCTACTCTTGATCTGATATTTACGTCAGATCTCACTGCCTAAGGCAGACGAGAATCACAGATTCTCCTCTTGGTCAAAAACCTCACCATCCAGAGATGGATGAGAATCATACAGGGTAAAGCTCTGTCCCCCCCACATATAGTGTTCACTCATGCGCAAGTAAGCATTACCTGGACAAGACGAATGAAAATTCGTACTTGCCCGTGTCAGCTCTGTTGGGATCCTAAACAGAAAGAGTTAAAATTAAGGTTATTTAAAAGCTGAGCTGAAAAGATACGTTTTTAGCCATTACAGGGTAGAGTAGGCAGAGTAAAATAAGAAAGTTTTTAGCTTTGACTTAAAAGCGGTCAGAGTCGGGGCCTGTCTAATATCATCTGGGAGGTTATTCCAGGTCTGTGTTGCATGATAACAAAACGCTGCTTCACCGTGTTTTGTTCTAACTCTTGGGACAGCCAGTAGGCCAGCCCCAGATGTCCTAAGGTTCCTAGAAGGTTCATATGGCACAAGCATGTCAGAGATGTATTTGGGCCCAGAGCCACAGAGTGATTTGTAGACAAGCAGCAAGATTTTGAAATCAATTCTCTGAGTGACTGGTAGCCAGTGTAAGGATTTTAGAACTGGTGTAATGTGGTCGTATTTCTTAGTTTTTGTCAGGACCCTGGCAGCGGCGTTCTGAATAAGTTGGAGTTGCCGAAGAGCTTTTTTTGAAAGCCCTGTGAACAGACCATTGCAGTAATCCAATCTACTGGAAATAAAGGCGTGGGTAAGCCTTTCTAGGTCTCGTTTGGACATTAGTCCTCTGACTCTTGCAATATTTTTTAGATGGTAGTAAGCTGACGAAGTTACCGATTTGATGTGGCTATTGAAATTTAAATCTGAGTCCAGGATAACACCAAGATTTCTGGCTTGACTCTTAGTTATGAGGGACAGGGAGTCAAGGTGAGAGCAGACATTCTGCCTTTCTTTCTGTGCTCCAAAGACAATTATCTCGGTCTTATCTCTGTTTAGTTGGAGAAAATTTTGCCGCATCCAGTCATTGATTTGTTCGACGCAGTGACACAGAGTTTCAACAGGTCCATAGTCACCTGGTGAAAGTGATATGTAGATTTGCGTGTCATCTGCATAATTATGGTAGGCTACTTTATTATTTTGTAGGATTTGGCCTAATGGAAGCATATAGAGATTGAACAGGAGAGGTCCCAAAATGGACCCCTGTGGAACCCCGCAGGTCATGGCCATCTGCTCGGACACACGGTTTCCAATGGAGACAAAGTACTTTCTGTCATGAAGATATGACTTGAACCACTTAAGGACAGTTCCAGAGAGTCCCACCCAGTTTTCTAATCTTTGTAATAGAATTGTATGGTCCACAGTGTCAAAGGCAGCACTAAGGTCCAACAGTACTAAAACAGAGACTTTACCTGAGTCATTGTTCAGGCGAATGTCATTTAGTACCTTTATGAGTGCAGTCTCAGTGCTGTGATGGGGCCGAAATCCTGATTGAAAGTTATCGAAGCAATTGTTCAGCATTAAAAAGTTACTAAGTTGTTGGTGAACAACTTTTTCAATAACTTTACCTAAAAACGGTAAGTTTGATATCGGTCGATAGTTATCCAGTACAGTTGCATCAAGACTGCTCTTCTTTAGGAGTGGCTTAATGACTGCAGTTTTCAAAGCCGTTGGAAAAATGCCAGATTGGAGAGAATTGTTAACTACAAGTATTAGTTCTTTTGCCAGGCTGCTCAAAACTGTTTTAAGGAAGCTAGTGGGTAAAACATCAAGGCAACAGGTGGATGATTTGAGATTTGACACAGTTTCTTTGAGTGTTTTATCGTCAATGGGATTAAATTGTGTCATACCTACCAAGTTACATCTGGGAGACTGCAGTGATGATGCTTTTTTGTTTGGCATTGAGGAGTTAATCGCATATCTGATGCCTTGAATCTTGTCATTAAAGAAGGATGCAAACTCGCTACATTTGCTGGTAGAAACTAGTTCTGGGGATATTGGAACTGGAGGGTTAGTTAACCTGTCAACGGTAGCAAATAAGATGCGTGAATTGTTACTGTTCTTGTTGATGATCTCAGCGAAAAATGATTGCCTAGCGCTTTTCAAGTTCAGACTGTAAATATGTAATTTTTCTTTATAGATTTCAAAGTGAATCTGGAGGCTTGATTTACGCCATTTTCGCTCTGCTTTCCGGCACTCCCTTTTCTGTGCCCTTACAGAATGAGTGTTTCTCCATGGTGCCTTTTGCTTATTAGCAATCATTTTAACCTTAGCAGGAGCAATGGCATCAATTACATTTGTAATTTTAGAATTGAAGGTATTCAGTAGATCATCAACATGATTTGAAGCTGGGGCAGTTTCAGATTTGAAGGCTTCCATAAAAAGTGTTGTGGTATTCTCATTAATGTACCTTTTTTTAACAGTTTCAGATCTAATGTTGATTTTTGGTGTAATAGACAGATCAAAGAATACACAGAAATGATCTGATAGAGCAACATCAAGCACAGTGACATTTGAAATGTTAACACCCTTAGTAATAACCAGATCTAGAGTGTGTCCTCTAGTATGGGTCGGCCCTTTCACATGTTGAGACAGATCAAACGTGTCAAGTATGGCTGAAAGTTCTTTGGCATTTTTGTCAAAGAACTTTCCTTTATTTGTACAGCACCTTTCATACACTACTACTACTACTGCTACTACTACTACTAGCCTATTACTACTACTACTATTACTACTACTAGGCCTATTACTGCTACTGCTAGCCTATTGCTACTACTGCTATTACTACTACTACTAGGCCTACTACTACTACTAGCCTATTACCACTACTACTACTACTACTTTGAACATATACCAGGGAAGTTGTAAGTGGACAGCTTTATTCCAAGCTGTATTATAACAGAAAACAATGACTAACCTGTGCGTTTGCTCTATTCACACAATTGAAATTCATAATATTTAATGTCAACAAATATAAAAATTTTAGTTGGCCTCAAAGCTGCATGTCTTTGGGGTTTCCGCTGAGCTGCAGACTGTCACTCAGGTTTCTTAATGAGAGTTAGCAGTAGCGTGAAGGTGAGGGGTTAAGGAGCAGGTTATGGACCAGAAACATCGTGGGTTCAAATCCCCAGACCGCCTCGGAGAATCTGGATGAGGGAAGCGAGTGAGAAACACGTGGGACGGCCTGAATATGAAGTGAGGCGTTGCTGAAATATAGTTTTACATATGAAAATGTCGCAGAGTTTTTACTTTAAACACCGTCCGCTCGTGATGCCGGGAGTCTCGCTCTTGCCCACAATAACAAGAAAACCTGCTGCTTTTCCCAGACACTGACCCTGACCGGGAGGACGGGGACGGGGTTTTCTGAGGCCGTTTTCACACCGAGAGGCCGACCCGGACCGGTGTGGCGCCGCTCCAGGTTCACCGAGTTCCCACTGGCTTCGTTTCACTTTGAATAACATCCTATTTTAAATGCAACACTTTGCGGAACAATTTGTCTCCACTTATTTTAACAGCTGAAATAATAATAACCTTTATTTGTACAGCACCTTTCATACACAACATGCAGCTCAAAGTGCTTTACATCAATAGAAGGCAGATAAAAGACAGATAAAAAGATAAAATTCATATAAAAGAACAAGCATAGAAAGATATTTTTACCCCCTTAAAGGAAACACAGAATCAAACGGCGTTACTTCTTGGTATTGAGTATTCACTCTCACATTGGTGACACTGTCAGACAGTATACCATTAAGTGTGCCTTACCTCTCCAAAGATAATCACAACTTAAAAGACCTTTTGTCGGCCTCACCGGACAAAAATATGTATAGCGCTATAACTTTTCGGAGAGTGAACTCCCTCAATTCTTCCTTTCAAACGGAAATCAACACATTGCATTAAAAGAATCAAATAAAGTAAAATAGAAAGATAATTTTACGCCCCTAAAGGAAACACAGAGTCACAGAAATAGCGCAGAGACCTGCTTGAATCTCCTCTCGATCGCACTGTTCACACTATTGACTCGCAGTTCAGAGACACAAAACTGTCCCGTAACTGAATCGTCACAAGTCGGATCACCAAAACAGCCACATGTCCTGTCGCGCACTGAAACGCCCCGCCTGCTCACTTATCGTAAGTCACTCCAAATCCTCTGAACTGCAGTCCCACCCTGTCTTCTGTCATAGGCTGAAAACTCTTTTTTTTTTTTCAAGAAACACATTGCATCATCCTTCTGCCCCCGTGAATCACATCCTCTCTGCCACGTCCTCCTCCTCCTCTTATGATCAATGTTTTCTAAAAAAAAAAAAAAAAAAAAAAAAAAAAAGGTCACTATTGCTCTGACCCTTGGACTCCTTACTATTACTGGCTTGTAATTCCGGTAAATGGAAGCTCATTCTGCTGTTGCGCTCATGTGACGTTGCTCTGGGTGAGAGCGTCGGCTTAATGCCTAAAATGTAAACAAAAAAGTGGATGAGAGCATCAGATAAATTTGCTGAAATGTAAATGTTTTTAGCTCTAATCCTGAAACCAGATTCATAACAGTTGTAAATATGACAGGGCAGGTAACTGGAAATGGATTAATACCTATACCACATTTATTTTTTAGGCACCTAGATGATTTACATACGTTCCATAACTTGCTCTTATAATCCTCTTGGTCAACATGTTGCGCCCAAGACAGTAAAACCCGATATCTCCAGCTGATACCAGGCAGAAACATCAAATCTAAAAACAACTCCAAACACTACAATCACACACCAAGAGCCATTATGCAATATGTCAGAAATCAAAGCAAGTGTGACTCAAGTTTTCTGCAATTTTCTCCACTGTCCTTTAAGTGATAGATGACAACGGGGCTTATGGGAAATGTGGTCTTAATTTTGAGAAAGACCATCACTAACAATACAGCTGGTGTGAGAAAGAGGCGACCAATCGTCTCCACCATGCTCTCATTTGTTTACGGAAATTATACCAAAGTAGCAAAATTTGACAATGATATACTGATGTTTAAAACACTCGTACAAGCTGTGTGTGTGTGTGTGTGTGTGTGTGTGTGTGTGTGTGCGTGTTGGGGGAGGTAAATGTAATGGAGAACACCTCCAGGGAGCTGAATGAAAAGCAGTAAAAAGAAGAAGTGAGTTTTTTGGTCAGTGGCCAAATCCAAAACATCTGCTGACTCTTCCCCCTGGTGTGTGTGTGTGTGTGTGTGAGTGTGAGAGAGAGAGAGAGAGAGAGTGTGTTTGTGTGTGTGTGTGTGTGTGTGTGTGAGACAGCCGCCCTCTCAGTCAGTTGGACAGTCAGTCAGCAGACCCAAACCGCACAACACTTCAACATGCACCTGCTCCCATTGAAACTAAACTACAGGCAGAAAGCTGTAAGCTGCTGTGTGTGTGTGTGTGTGTGTGTGTGTGTGTGTGTATGTGTGTGTGTGTGTGTGTGTGTAGGAGGGATGGACAGCTGATCTCTACACAACTGTCTTGTGAAGTACACAAGCACAAATGCACGTACAAATGGTTGCGTGCACACACACACACTCTCTCTCTCTCTCTCTCTGAAGCGTGTGAATGGGCCGGGCCTTGGACTAATAAGGTTTCTCATCAGTGGAAACTTGTTACAGTAATATAGGTATTTTCCCAGTAAGGACTAGTTGAACAACTACTGTTTACATTTCAGCAATAACATTAGTTTCCCATCAAACAATTGAGTTGTTCCTTCTGTTATTAACCGCTCTTAAAATCAAATTCAAGTTAGTAAGTTAAAAAACTATGATTATCCTTCATTCGTTTTCCTCATAACTGGTTGCCCTCCTCTCACATTTAACTAACTAACTAACTGGAGGATGCAGAGTAGAGGCTGATAGAGGCTGACAGGCTTCTCAGAGATGATCTCATTTGTTTACGGTAATTATACGAACGTCTCCTTTAAAAGACCCCATCTTCTTGTAACTTACACCAGTCTGAATTTACACCAAGGTGATTTCTGTCAGCCTAAAAATGTGGGTGAACTGAGTTTACATATTTTCTTGAGGCAGTATAAATATATCAGAAAAGTCTTAGTAGAAATGATGGTGGTGTGCTTACTGGGTATGGTATATTTGAGTTGGCAATAGCTAATAACACACACACACACACACACACACACACACACAGATACACACAGCCATTCTTATGTTTCCCGACATGTATTGTTTTCAGCAGACCTAATTTTGTTATTCAAGATGGATAGTTTTACTATAAAAAAATAAGCACAAGAGACATTATGGTAGACTTCAGTAAGTTATTACACACACACACACACTCATGTTTTCTCTGTAACACAGGGAGGTGCAGGGGGGTGGGGGGTGGGGGGGGGACAGTGGGAGAGAGCCATAGAGAGTCAATGAGAGAGACAGAGAGAGAGACCTACTTCCTGACTATGATTAATTTGTGTTACTAAGCAACTCTATGGTAACAGAGTGATCTGCAGCTCCACAGAGCTCAGAGCCGGTTTACAGTTTGCCCACCTAACATAAATTAACCGCAATCCCATAATCCTAGCAAGGACCAAGATATACATCCTCCAACATACACCAAGCCACGCTCTTAAAAAGGAGAGCAGCACACTATCCTCCTCTGTGGCCACAGCTGTTACTTTTCAACATATTTTCATGACAACGTGGGTTTCTGTCCAAGTATATTTATGTAAATTAAAATTAGAAAAGGTGAATGGAAGTGGCGTTTGTAATTTTGGCCAGTCGTCACACATTTTCCACATATGATGGTGCAATTATTAAATCACATGTCAAGAAACAGTACAGTATCTCTGCCTCATGGTCTTCTTCTGCTACAACCAACGACTCAGCAGTGGAGCTTTATAGAGCAGTGGTTCTCAACGTGGGGTCCGGGGACCACCAGGGGTCCTTGGGGGGGGGTTCCAGGTGGTCCCCAGCAAATTGATGAATCGTTAAACTTCAACATTATTTCATTTACAACAAGTTAACACAATTAGAGAATGTAGAAGAATGACTGTTTTGATCATAGTTTCTCTGTTATCTCTCTACCTACAATACAGATAGTCATGGGATTCTGGACAAAATCATATCTGACAATAAAAATATTCTCCGATTTGGGTCAGAGAGACAAAATCTCATCAAATGGGGGTCCGTGACCCTAATGTGGACTAAATTAGGGTCCTTGATATGAAAAAGGTTGAGAATCACTGTTATACAGGGAAGAGATGGAGGATTCAGACCACAGTGAGTTGGAGTTTTAGTCACTCTGTTGGTGGAATAATACTAATAATGGACGTTTTCTTCACTCACACAATACAGGTGTATGAAGTTGGGTGCTCTTTGATTTTGATTTAAGCTGCATTACTATCGTTTCCATTTATCCTGAGCGTTCGGTTTTCTTACTGTTAAGTCAAAAGAACTCCAAGTCTACCTCAAACATAAATGGGCATTTAAAAAACCCCAAACTATACTATGTTCTAGTCCTGAAATATATTCAAAAGGCCTGATGTTATTCTTTATTTTATGGTTGCTGACTGTGCTGATGTTGAGTTGATAGTATATTTAATCAAAGGACACAGTATTTTCCTTTTGTAGCGTTGACCCCGTGTTTTTTCTGTTCAGAAAAAAAAATGAAGCGCTATTAGTGTCCTGGAAAACACCTAAAACTTGGCGACATCTTAGCGGGACGGTCTAACCACATTGCTGCCATTCTAACACCTGAGTGCCTCCACCAAAAAACTATGAAGGAGAACACCACAACAATTAGCTCTGGCCGCAGCCTGGGCTCATTCTGTAAAAGCTTGTTATGCTATTAGCTGTATTATCCAGCTGGAGGCCTGCGGGCTCTCCCACTAACTCAGCTCTCCTGTCACAGCGCTGGAGAATTACAGCCGCCGTCAGCTCCAGCTAACCAAATTAGCACTTGTTATGCAACCTGCCTGGACTTGGCTCCCAGGTCTGCTGCTTCAGTTCTGCACAGCTTCTCACTGCGGTTTGCACACAGCAAGGCCCTGCAACCTGCTGCACAGCTGACTGTTCAAGTGTTTGTTTTGTTCCTGTTATTTTACAGCACCTTTATTTCATATAATTTACAGTGTAAATGTTACATTACTTTTAACATGTTTAGAATCCTCAAAATACACTTAAGTTTGATTTTCAGCATTGCATCACCTTAAAGTTACCACAACATCTGTGTGGTAAATAGTTAAACGTATGAATTTGAAATGTAAAGTTGCACTGACAGTTTCTAACATACCATGCTAAAGATTTGCTAATGTTGCCAAACCCAGCTGCAACCTGCAGAACAGGGCGGGGCTACAGGTCGGGGCGAGGGTACAGGTCAACCGCTAAACCAATGAAATCGTCCGCTAAACCAATGAAATCATCAATGGGCGGAATTACAAGTTCAATCTGTACCTAACAGTTAGCAGCTAGCGATCAGTAGCTAACATTAGCAGCTAGCAAGCCAGTAAGTAGCCTTGATGTTAACTATGCTTGTCGGTTATGCATTGTCATGATTTGACTAGTGAGTAGGCTACTGTAGTGAGTGAAAAGTAATGTTCTCTCTCTCTCTCTACACACACACACACACACACACACACACACACAGTGTGAATTGTACTGTCTTGTCATTTGAAAAAATTTGAAAAGGTAATTTCACCATAAAAACATTTTATTTTAATTGCTGGTGTTATTGACTTGTCTTACATGCAACAGGGTGTTTGTGAATATATGTACGGTAGGAAACTAAATTGAACTAGAAGGTATTGAACTAGAAGGGCACTCGGAGAGCGCAGACCTCCACCAAGGTTCGTGCTATTATTGCTTGTTTGGGAGTCGGATCCAGATCTGCTCCAAAATTTAATGGGTTCTTCCTTGGCCCATGCTACACCCTTCCATGAAGTTTCATGAAAATCGGGCCAGTAGTTTTTCCGTAATCCTGCTATCAGACAAACAAACAGACAAACAAACAAACGACACCAAAAACATAACCTCCTTGGCGGAGGTAATAACTACCGCTAAGTAAACAAACCACTACTTCCCTCGTTTCCAACCATAGTGGATTGTCAGTTTAGATTACAGGCGATCTGTAGTCCCGCCCTGTTTCGACCTCTAAACCAACGAAATCATCAATGGGTGGGATTACAGGTTCGATCTGTAGCCCCGCCCCGTTCCGCAGGCTGCAGCTGGGTATACTTGAAATACAGGGAGCCGAAGTTGAAGTAATCTGCTGTAGGGTTGATTTTACTCTGTGAGTATATGGGAGGTAGTAGGGCTGGGCGATATGGACCAAAAATCATATCTCGGTATTTTTAGGCTGAATGGTGATACACGATATATATCTCGGTATTTTCTACAAAGTGGGATAAATGTTCAGTTGTAAGTCAAAGCCACATGTGAGATGTCACAAGCACTTTTATTAAAACAAGACTGTGATCAAAATAAAATGCAAAGACAGGGTTTCCTTCCCTGTTTTAGAACAGTCTGGTAAGTTCAGAAAATGACATCACTTTATTGTAATGCAGCCTTTAAAACCAGGAAAAGACAACACTTATGCCATATCACGATATTACGATATCCAAAATCTGAGACGATATCTAGTCTCATATCATGATATCGATATAATATTGATATATCGCCCAGCCCTAGGAGGTAGATATTTTTAAATAATTTTATTAAAATTATTTCCAGCTATCTTTAAGCTAGCTGGAATATTCCATCTCCTGCAAAGCGAACAAGCGACAGTAGCTAGCTAGCTAGCTGCAGCTTCACATGCTACAGTGAAAATATGCCGGGAAGTTACTATCTTGAGCCTGAACTCAAACTTTAGCAAAGTCCCAAATTGTATCTCAACAGGTGAAAACCATTATAAGTTGGGACAGTCACACTCTGCATTGTGATGAGAGGCTACGTAGGTCTCCATAGTTACAAAATTTGTTCTTTAAGTTTTCATGCCTTAAGTAACAGAAATGTGCAAATCATCTAAAACCTTAAGCTACATAGTGTGCCGAGACGTGAATCTCAACACCATTCGTTGCTTAGTTTAGCTGCAGAAGACAGACTGCTTTGCAGTCAATGAAAATCATGTTAGCCACTTAGCCGCTAACAAGAAGGCTTCGGCTTAAACTTCCAGATTTCACCAAACGATGCAGCTAGAAGCTTCAGGCGACTTCAGTCTCAACTTTCATTTTGGTGCTTTGTTTCAACATTGATGCCGGCGGTCGTGTCGACATCTATTCAATGACAAAATGTTTACTGGGTATTCATAGTATTATTAGTATTATACATGCTGCTCGAAATCACACAGCCGCAGAATGACGAATGTATGTAGACAATATACTCTACTGTCTATATGCAGACTGTATAATCTACTGTCAATAGAGTGATATGTACAGTCTACTCTATAGTATGTCTTGCACTCTGTTTTCTCTGCACCTTATAATATAATGTGAAACTGTCACTTGTCTGTACCAATGTCTGTAAGTTTGATCAGAGTATCTGATATGTGTGAAGCGTGTGCTTAAGCCTCTTGAGGTGTAACTACTTCTTAACTGCATCACCCTTTCAAGTATATGAGGAACGATATCAATGCCACTGCCGTTTTTTGAAGTGTGTGAGTTCTTGTCGTCCTCTGACTGGCTTTGAAGAACCAAAAGACGTCAGTGAGACGAAATAAAACCTCTGCGCTTTGTTCAACGCCTCCTGTGTTCTATAAATCATGATGTGAGATCAACAAATGGGAGCAGTGAATGGGGTTGTCCTGATAGTCAATAAGGTGAGCTTTGTCCTGAGTCTGAGGAGCCCTAAACAGTCTCATAGGAACCATACAGACTGGTCAGTTATGTGGCATCCATTTTCAAAGAGTATAAGTAAGATCTTCACAGCTGAAAGCGACAGGGCTTATGGGAAATGTGGTCTTAATTTTGAGAAACACTAGTGCTAACAATACCACTGCTGTGAGTCAGAAGCTACCAATCGTCTCATTTGTTTACGGTAATTATACCAAGAACGGAGAAAATTCAAAGCCTGTCTATTTAAAAAAAAAAAAATTCAGTTAGACAACATATAGAAAACACAGTGACCACATATATTGTAATTCATAGTGTATTAGATTCAGACAAAATATATATATTTTTTGCTACCATCATACATAAGTAGGGTTTTTAACATGATAATTTCTGCTGTGGGAATACTCACAGTGGTCGTGGCAGGAGACTTTGAGAAGAGTGGTGACTTGGCTGTGTGTGTGTGTGTGTGTGTGTGTGTGTGTGTGTGGTGATGGTTAATCAGCACTTGGTCTCAGGAGGATCAGACTCGTAAGACGACCGTCTCTGCTACGTGACAGAAAGCCAGGTGGCAGCCTCACCGTGTGTGTGTGTGTCTGTGTGTGTGTGAGAGAGAGAGAGAGAGAGGCAGTGAGAAGAGCCAGACATAGCATAAACAAACACAGACAGATAGACAAGCACACACACACACACCTCCTGCAAATAGCAATAAAAGAACAGTCAAAACAGCAGAGTGGTGATCAGTCTCTCCCTGTTCCCCATTGGAAATAAATGGACACGATGCGTCCAAACAACCTCAAATACTCCAAAAATTAAAAAAATCCCAACACAGAGGTGTGGTCAAGTCAACTTCACCTGAGTCCCAAGTCAGTCTCAAGTCTTGAGGCACAAGTCTCAAGTCAAGTCCCAAGTGTAAATGTAGATTACCAAGTCATGTCCCAAGTCACCAGAACCCAAGTCAAGTCTCAAGTCTCCAGCAATTTAAAATTGTGACTCGAATCTGACTCGAGTCCAAGTCATGTGAGTCGAGTCCCCAGCTCTGCTAAACACATGCTGTAGCCCACTGAAGTGACTCTAGTCGTTGTCTTATGATTTGTCTTTACACCAATTCAGACAAGGCAAATTCCTGCACATTTATCGAACTTTGCCGAATAATTTGGTGAACCGTTTCTGATCCTCATATATTAGAAGTGTGCACATTCGCCTTTTGAAATGTGAGTCCAACTTAGCTGCATATCGCCTTTTTATGTATATGAAAGTGCAGCATCAATCCAGCTGCCTTCTGAGGTGAGTGCGTTGTGCCTCTGCCTCCATTTACAAAGAAAAAAGGATTTCAGCAAGATGAAAAGCAGATATATATGCAGGTATGCTGCTTAGAAGCTCTTCTTCCCCAGTTGTGAAGTGTAACATATGACTTGTGTGCATTCGCTGTACATGTACAGTTGAATGACGCCCCATTACCATAGAGGAGCTCCAAATTAACACCAAATGGTTGGTAAATTTTAGTTATGGCTATAGTCTCATTTTAACAACTTTTTGGCATGTGGCATTTTAATACCTCTGGTACTTCTTTGGTTGACAAAAAACTTGTTTGTCTTGTTTAGTTTTTTTCCAGCCACATTGCAGCAGATGGGATTCCTGTCCGCTTTTCTCTACAGCAGCATACAGGACTTTGAGTACATACATTGTTGTGTATGTGGCGTGCTAAACCCTCACAGCTTTAGTGCCATGCTCCGTCCATTGAGCTTCAGAGGGAATGAACACCTAATCTCTTGACAGTCAATGCAGAAACTCATATTTACAATTGATTGTTATTATTTTTGTATATTTTGTATACTCCTAACCTGTGCACCCTGTTAACATCCTGCAAAATAATGCGAACACATCTCAAAACCAGCAGAAGCCCATTGAAGTTGCACCAGGCAACTTCACACTAATAATACGACTGCTGTGAGACAGAGGCTACCGGTCGTTCCCACCATTGTTTACTGTGATTATACCAAGGTATCTATTTATTTAACTATGATGAATTGATGCTTAAAAATACTACATACAGCACCTTTAAAAGATGACGGCAGCCCCAGTTTCAGTCCCTCTCTGCCTACCACACTGGTTTGAAAAATGGAGTGAAATGGGCGTAATCAATCTGATTAGAGTCAAACTAAAGTAAGACACTATGAAACATCCAATAACATTCATCTACTTTTGGTTTTTAGCCCCGGAAAAAGGAGAATTGTCGATTTAGCGCCTAAAACATCGTCAGTTTAACATAAGCATAACATAATTTGGAGGTAACGCCTGAAGTTATTGTTATTATTCTATCTCAAACAACACCTAGATATCAGTTAACATCTCTTAAAGGTCCCATATTCACTTTCCAGAGTTTTATTCAAAGCTGTGTGTGTGGTGTCATGAACCAAAAACACTCTCAATCCATTTTTCCATGTTCATTTTCCAGCATCTCTCTGAGCCTTACCAAGAACAGCCCGTTTCTGTCGCCGTGTCTTTAAGGCTCATTAATATTAACGACCCCTCTGTTCCCGATTGGCTAACCGTTTCAAGAGTGAAACTTGAGACGCTGCGGCCCGGCAGCTACAGGTAGGAAAAACTCTCCGGTAATAAACAATGACAACCGCTCAACCGCTTTGAAAAAAACACTTTGTTAGTCTATTATTTCTTACAAAAATGTTAATGAGCGAACCTTTGTGACGCCACAAAGTTACGGAAGTCCAAACGGCTCGTTTAGAGGCTCGCTGCACTAATATGGATTGTGTGGATTTAGTTGGCGACCGTGCGTTTTGATACTTTCACCATGTTTAGATAGACCATCCAACTCCTTTATCATCACAGAGGAAAGGGGAGTCCTGCTTTACATCATATGAGATCTATAATACGTCCAACAGAGCAGGAATATGGTGGTTTTATAAGTGGTGGATGCACCCGCTCTTCAGCATGGATTTACTCACTGAGGATAAGACCTTACAGAAGACCTGCTATGGAGAACTGCACAGTCAAGACTCAGCCTTCTTCCTCCTCCTCCTCCTCCTCCTCCTCCTCCTCCTCATTGGTCGGGGTTTTTTATTCGAGCTCTCACGTGGTTGGCTGAATTCAAGCCACTCAGGATCCCTCTCTGGGCAAGCTGCCAATCTCATGTTAAGATCTTGGTGTTAAGTACATTCCTGCACTCTCGCTGCAGCTCTGTAAGATATTCTGGGCATTGAAATGGCATTGTGCAGCATAACTGACATTTCACCGGACAAGTAGGTTTGAAATGTCTTGACCGGATAAAAGATAAACCACAATGGAAACAGACCCAGGGCAATCTTCTTCACATGCAGATATGAACTGCTTTTTTTTGTGTGTCAGATAAACAAAATATAAACATATACAATGCTTGTGTGGAATTACTGAAGGGACCGCACAAAAACATCCTGAACCAAATGAGAAAACTACAAAAAAAAGCAGGTAACAGGCTAAAATGATGCCTCAGTTTTCTCCTCTCCTCTCCAGAAATTAACTCAAAAGGGGGGATAAGCACAGTGCCTGGCAACCCCCGGCCAGGGTGCATGTTGCAATCCTTTTCAAAGTTCACTTTGGGGTGCAGAGAAGAGCAAATAAGCTTTAAAGAGCCAAAAAAAGAAATCAGGAGTCCAGTCCTGAAAGATAACATATCCAGAGGGCTGCAATGGCACCCGTCACGTAGGCAAACTGACACACACACACACACACACACACACACACACACACACACACACACACACACACACACACACACACACACACACACACACACACACATTCCTCCACCTCAACTGGCAGAGTGCATGCCTGAATACTAAACGATAAAGTATGCGATATAGGATGTGTTGTTTCTCTGTTTCATGGCTCTTGCAGCAGCTCATCTCATCCCATGCAGACTGCTGTGCTGCTTTCAGGTACAATTGGAAATTTGACGCACAAGCACGAAAAAGGTGTGAGTTTTCTTTGTCGCCCGGACCGTCGAGGAGTGAAGAATGAAGTGAATTTGGAAGAGTAACAGCAGACACATCCCAGTCTTAACCTGCTGCCAGGCAGAATACAAAGCACTGAATAAAAGTAGAGTCTGCACACTGAGAGATGAATATACTGTCTGTGTAGTGGCACTGGTTTGTCAGTTTCCTTGTGTCCGAGCTTGGAACTTAGATGTTACTAGATTCATACACTGTGGGGGCATTTTTGGTTTTCCACAGACTTTTGTTCTAATAAATTAGCCTATACTTAAAACATCAATAACACGCCTGATGCACATTTTCTCCTCTTTATTCTGTTGCCTGAGCTGCTTGATTTCTAAAATAAAAGCCCCTGGGTGCCACACATTCTGGGCTCTTTTTAAAAAAAGGCCGAAACCCCCCCCCCAAACATTTACAGAACAGTATTATCTGCAAATTAGTTACTACACTAATACAATACTTTAAACTTTTACTTTACATTTCATTTGCTTTCCTGTTGTGTTTTACCTGATTTAATTCATTTTCTATAGAACTTTAAGATTTGCTTTTCCTGAAAAATGTAGGCTACTGTAAATTGAATCCACTATCAAAACGGAAGACACCAAAAAACTAAATCTGTCAATTTTGTTATCAGAGATCGAAAGCAGCCGAGTGACCCGATCAGTCACAACTGACCCTTCAACCTCTCAGCTGGAAAGGAAAAGCTTACGAGGAGACCTTGAAGGCATCACTAAATTCGCCTCTCGTGACGTCACCGCCCAGGGTTGAGTGAGAATCTGCGTCAAGCTCGCAAGAATTAGCCAGAGTAAGACCGGACGTTAAGCGATTTTGCCTTCAAAATGCAAGCATGATATTTGTCACTTTTCAAAAAACATATAGACGTATTTGGATGTACAGGACAACAAAATACCTACCAAAATACCAAAATAGAGTAAACACTCTTGCTGTATAATAGATGCTAAAATGATAATGAGTGCTTTGTGGATGGGTAAACTTAAAGCTCAAAAATTAATATTTGATCACTTCAACACAAAAACATACCAGAAAAAGAAGAATGTCTAATATCTAAAGATGTTCATTTAAACCCATATTAATGGCAAAATAAAAGCATACATTTGTGACATTTGAAGCAAACTATAATGTGTCGCAGTGTACACCACAACAAAAATCATACCGAAACACTCAGTGGAGACATTAGACTAAATATGGAGTGAAACTGTGTTGTGGTGCATGTTATTTCCGAATGAAAGAGATATAATATGATTTGGCAACTTAAACAGAAAACACATTACCTCCTATATTGTTTTTCTCTTTGTATTACTCAAAAGAACGCGTTCGTCGATGAGGCTTTTATTTTGAAAGATCTAACCGGAATCGCTCCTGTTCGATTCCGGCTAGCTTGACACAGACGATGGAGAGTTGGTTGAGGAAGTCCAGATAATATCAGCCGGGAATAGCTCCAGTATTTCACTCTAAAACTACATTAAATTGATCTAAATAACAAAAAACAGCAGTAAAATCAGCCGAGGCGTCATTTCTGCCCGTTAAATCCCACTTTGAAACCCGCAAAACACAAACACACACACACACACACACACACACACACACACGGACGTTTAATGCCTCGCAAACCCGCAGCTGTCGGCTGTGTTTCAGGAAGGGTTTTAATATCTAAAGTTAAACAGCGAAGTCCTGCCTGCAATCGGCATATTTGTGCAATGTTACACACGGTTTGGTCACGTTGTGCAAACAGCAGCATAGGACGACTGCTTTTACTTTGACATGACAGCAAATATCAAGCCATGCAACCCGTGAAAAGTAACACAGCCCTCCATCTAGACCCGTTTCGAAACGAGATATCACGTATAGATAAATCAACCGAGGACCCTGCATGTGAAATATTCCCCTCATGATCCATTAAAAAAAAGGTTAAAAACACCCGAGGACAGTCTGGAAAACAACCTGCACGACAGACACCGGTCCGTCCTATTTCCCTTCCAACTCGGCTATAGTAAACCCTATAATACATTTTTGTTTAACACCATACAAATATCATTATAGGAATATTATAACGACACCACAGGAGGATAAAAACTACCATGAAGTGCGATAAGGTCGGTGTGAACTCACTGCTGAGCGCCACCCTATAGGGATATTATAGGGGGTATTATAGGGGTGTTTTGGGGGGGGGGTGAGGGGGGCGGGTGGGGTGACAGGAAACTTACCTGGCAGTTGAAGTCCCGGAGGCGGAGAGCGAGTCGGTGCTGGTCCGGTCAGGAGCCGCCATGTTCCTGAGGCTCAGAGGCTCCTCGGCTGTTTATCTCCACCAGCAGACCAGACCTCCCTCCTGCTCTCTCTCTCTCTCTCTCTCTCTCTCTCTCTCTCTCTCACACACACACACACGCACGCACGCACGCACACACGCACAGCACATTGCCCCAGGCAGGCACCACTACAATCTCTAATGTAGGCTTTTTTTTTTTTTTTTTTTTTTTGCCTCGACTGTTTTGACAGTTTGGAGGAAACAAAAATGATTCAAATTCTGCAAACATGTTGAAATTTGTTGATGTGTTTTTATATTATGGGCTCTAACATAGCCCATAATATAAAAATAGACCTATGATATCACTGTAATTTCCTATGATATTCCTACTGATACTTCTGATTCCTACTGATAGGCTAGTGTGTCTGTGGTATTCAATGTTGAGTTTATAATGAACTTACTACCTAACGGTGTTTTTATTTCCTGTGTTATCACCATAATATTCCTATAGGGGCGCATAATGTCCTATGGTATCACTTTAATATTCCTATGATATTACTATAGGGACTTGAAGTGTGTGGGTGCTGCTCAATATTGAGTTTATAATGAGCTTATTGCGGTTTTTGGTGTTTTTATTTCCTATACTATCACTGTAATATTCCTAAAACGGCATATAGTTTCCTAGGGTATCACAATAATATTCCTATAGGAACGAATAATGTCCTATGGTGTCACTGTAATATTCCTATAATATTCCTAAGCGGTTTTACAGTGTGTCAGCGGTACTCAATATTGAGTTTAAGAGTTTATTGTAGTTTTTAGGTGTTTTTATTTCCTATACTATCTCTGTAATATTCCTATAATAGTGTATAGTTTCCTATGGTATCACTATAATATTTCTATAAGAACGTATTGTGTGTCTATAGGCCATTCAACAGTGAATTCATAGTGGCCTTATGGTACTTTTTGGTGTTTTTCTTTCCTATGGCATCACTATATATTATATAGTGACTTTATGGTATTTGGCATCACTATATTCCTATAGGGGATTATAGTGTCTGTTGTACTGTAATACTGCGTTTACATTGACTTTATCATACTTTATGGTTTTTTTAATCTACTGTTGTATCACCATGCCGTTCCCATAGGACATTATACATAGTTTTGCTGTAAATTTGGAGTATTTATAGTATCCTTCTGATATATTATATGATGACTGTTCTTCTTCTTAAAGGATGAGGTGGTTGCTGACTAAACGCCTCACAGGTCACCGCTCAGTTATTCCTGATGACTAACTGCTGCATGAAAACCTCGTCAGTCACATCAGAAGAAGCTTTGATGAAAGTCCCAAACACTGAAGTTACATCAGACTGCTGGTGATGAGACACCGAGCAGCAGCCAGTCAGCAGTTCAGTGTTGACACGCATCTATCACAATATCACGGCCATGAATATTGGATCAAAACAGTTTGTAGTTTAGATCAGTGATTCTCAACCTTTTTCATATCAAGGACCCCTGATGTAGTCCACATTAGGGCCACGGACCACCTTTTGATGAGATTTTGTCGCTCGGACCCAAATCTGAAAATATTGTTATTGTTCGATATGATTTTGTCCAGAATTCCATGAATATCTGTAGAGAGATAACAGTGAAACTATGATCAAAATAGTCCATTTTTCTACATTCTCTGATTGCGTTAACTTACCGTAGATGAGATCATGGTGAAGTTTAACAATTCGTCAATTTGCTGGGGACCCCCTGGAACCCCCTCAAGGACCCCTGGTGGTCCCCGGACCCCACGTTGGGAACCACTGGTTTAGATTACATTCAGTTGACCAATCTTGTTTTTAAACTCATCAGCCTGGGTCATCATTGCGTGTTAAGGGTTTCACAGTGCACATATTATGAGCATTACCCTAAGATATTGTTCATAACATCTAAAATAATCATAAAAAATAGACAATATTTTGCATTTATGAGCAGAAAAAACTACAACAGCAACTCACCATTCAATATTTGGAGAATCATTTCTAACAAAATGGATGTTAAGGTGCTTCAATAAAATGTTTAATTTCAATTAAGTACATTTTAATAGTTGGTGTTTACTTCCAATACTCCAAATTGAATGTGCTGAAGTTTCTCATCACAACACCGAGCACATGCTGCCACCTAGTGACTGAAGTGAGTAGCACTAAAAACTCAATCTGTGTGGCACTTTCCTGCAGCAAAGTTTACAAAGTGCTTCACAATAAAGAAAGATAAAAGCCACAAAAAACAGGGTTACATAATTTTAAATATGGGACAGCAGCAAAAACAAAGGATGGTTATACAAAAAATAAAATAAAAATAGTGGAAAGAGAGGAATGTCCAGAAGCCCTCTCTGCTCAAGGATATGAAAATTAATACAACAGTTAACCTAAGAAAAAACAAAATCAAGGCAGATTTGTCATAATCATTAATTTAATAAACTATATGATATATTAATTCATTTTTATTTAAAAAAAAAATAAAAATCACTCCAACAGCTTCATACACTCGCATCACGCTTTCATTCTTCCCACTTGAACATGAGAATAAAAAGACAAGAAACTCGGTCTCATCTTCAAATCAACAGAGATTTGCACAGAACATTAAGATCAGCTGTTCCTCCCATCAGACAGGCATGCTGCATTCAAGTCCCATGGCAATAACAGGAGATTCAAGCTGCTTACTGGAATTCACCATTCACTTTTCATATGGCAAATTCAGCAATAAGTTATCCACTAACCCTTCCATTGTCACATTTGACCATTAGCAAG
>NW_027282136.1:145000-148516 GCF_046629955.1 Centroberyx affinis | reverse complement strand
TATATTTTTAATTATAATTATTTAAAATGTTTATCATTATAGAAGTATAAATTATTATTCTTAGTAGTATTATTAGTAGTAGTGGTATGTATATATAAATAATATATATATAAATGTGAATATAGATAAATAATGATATATATCCATATATATAATGCATGTGTATAATGGCATTTATCTATAATACATTATTATTATTATTAATAAGATAAATTGAACATTTATAAACAAATAAATTAATGAATACATAATATACATACATAAATGAATACATTTGGAAATAAAAATAATAAAATGCTTAAGGGACGAAGCACAGCATAATTAAAACAAGAATAAAAAAAATGAATACACACTAGAGTTCATAGTGCTGTAAGAGGTATGGATTAATTTATGCCCTGTATTCTGTTTTTCATATTTGAAACCAGTCTACTGTAAAGATACTGTATCTTGGTGCATGGACACACACAAACACACACAATTCACAAAGCTATATCCACATACAGTCAGTCAGTATGAGTGTGTGTGTGTGTGTGTGAAATTCCCTTCAGTGTTGAAGGGATGGACAACAAGCCTCTGATGTTCATTTGTTAAGAACAGAGTCTGCTGCTCTCGTCTGTGATGTGCTAGTCATTGAAAATGCTAATTATCCCCAGTGAAGGCTGAATCCTAAATGCTAGTAGCTAGGAGGGATGCCAGAGCTGAATCACACACACACACACACACACACACACACACACACACACACACACACACACACGTGCACACACAATCAGCCAATAACAGCCCTTTCTCCCGAATCCAATCCCTGCTGCAGTGTGATTATTCTTAGTGATTGGCCTGTTATTTCTTTTTTTTTCCCTGACCCTCACTCTATAGATCCAATGCACGTGTGGAGGAGAGAAGAAATATGTGAGCTGGCACGCAAACACACACACACACACACACACACACACACACACAATCCCACTCCTTACATAACTTAAAATGCAGCCAGCCTCTCTCTCTCCCTGAATCTGCCGTTCAACCGCCGCTCACAATAAAACCAGTTAACACTGACTGCTGGCTGGCGGCCATCTTTATCTGCTCTTACAGTAACACAAGCATGTTGCTCAAGGACACTTGGGCAGCTGAGGCATCATGGGAGATCGAGCCCCAACCCCACGCTGCCCCATACAGGCTTGAAAGGAGACAAATATGTGGATTTCCACCTGGAAAAAAAAAGAAACGTCACAGTGCTGCTTTAACACACGGGAGGTCACCGGCTAGGCGGTGAAATGAACACACACACACACACACACACACACACACACACACACAGTTAAGTACCTTGTCATCCCCCTCTACAGGCCTCCGTGTTGCACTGTGGGAGTTTAATCTTTCTGTGTGAAGCGGATTGACACCAGCAGGTGAGGAGGAATGAGTCAGTTTAGGTGATAAATGGCAGTGGAGAGAGAGAGAGAGAGAGGTAAGGGGGGATGTATCTCTCTCTCTCTTTCTCTCTCTCTCTGACTCAAATAAAAGCGTTCACACTCTCGGACACGCGCACACACACACACACACACACACACACACACACAAAGGCGGTGCTGAGCTGTGCTGTGCTCTGCAGGAGTTGTAAACAGAGAGAGCCATTTGTATCTGTCGAGGATCAGAAGCGCTTACTTAGCAGCGCCTGATATTGCCATGTATGTCCCTTTGTGTGTGTGTGTGTGTGTGGAAGAGGGGTGGGGGGTGGGGTGAGTGCACTACGATTATCCGGAATATCTTGCTTGGCTTTGGTATCGAGTTATTAATCATGATTATCAGTTCAAGGTGCAACGTTTAGCATTTTTAAACATACATATATCATTGTCAAATGAATTGGCCATGGTACTGGTAGCCTCTATCTCACACCAGTGGTATTGTTAGTGCTGCTGTTTCTCAAAATTAAGACTACATTACCCATAAACCCCCTTGCCTCCGGTCAAAAAGAGGATCTTTGCTTGTTATGTCTCAAATTAATGTGGTGGTGATTTGTTGATGCTACATGTAGGTGATTTAAGGGAAAAAATTATTGTAATACACTTTTTTTTTTCTCTTATATCAACATCTTAACTGTTTTCAACTACAGTGGACATTCTAAATTATATCCAATAGTCAACAATTATTGATTCCGGAAGCTAAAATCCCCATATATGATTATACAGCATTACTTGTTCAGCATTCAGCCCTGATGTGTGTGTGTGTGTGTGTGTGTTTGAGTGTGTGTGTGTGCATTATGGAGAACACTCCGTCACTGTATCACACCACAGTGGTATCATCCTCTCCTGGAGCTCAACACACACACGTCACACACACTCTCCTCACCACAGCCAGTTTTGGGAGAAGGATTTTTATCAGACTCTGCTCTCAGCTCTGTGTTGGCGGCTCACATCCAGATTCACAGGGACCTCTGCCTCTTTCTATGTGTGTGTGTGTGTGTGTGTGTGTGTGTGTGTGTTTACCACAAAGAGAGTTGCATCTGTATATAGAAGCAGGCATTAGACTCATAGCCGGATGAGTCATCAGGTCAGAGCCAATGTCGGCTGCCAATGTGGAGAGGAAGCATGATACCCCACTGTGTGTGTGTGTGTGTGTGTGTGTGTGCGTGATGCGTCACATAAGCTCTCGGCGTTAACAAGCAACTCGATGCGCAAATAGATGCAGGACAGACGTTTCACATCTTTGGGAGAAACAGCCGCATAGCGAGTTGATTGGACGGCAGGCCTGGCAGCGCTGGAATCTGATTGGCTGGAGGAACATAGGAAGTCTGTCACACGGCAAACGAGAAGGACGAGGGAGATTGAAGATAGAAGATTAGAGATTGTCCTGTCAAATGTATTGTAATGCCCTTAAAGGTGCCGTGTGGAGCATTTTGAAACATCAATATACTGTATTTTTGTTTACCATGAATTTACTGGTAAACAAATGAGGCCGTGGCGGAGATGATTGGCAGCCTCTGTTTTGTGCCGTAAAGCAATCCAGCAGCTTTCCCTCCAAATCCAACCCGGTGTCCCACAGTCTCACTTCTTTACAGCAATCATAATAATATCTCCAAATGAAATGTGGTGATGATTTCTCCATGTTAAAACCCCTACATGTAGGTCCTTTAAATCCAAAATCTTGCGTAACATGTCTCCCCCCCCCCCCCCCCCCCCCACCCCCACCCCCGTCCGATCTCCTCGGCCTTAGTAAAGCGATGTTCCGGAAACAGACAGAAAATACACCCTGTTCCTTTGAAGTGACCACACATCTATCCGCCCCCCCCCCCTCCCTCCCTCCACACCGACTCTCGTTCCCGTCAGGTTTTAACACTCTCCGGGACCGAACGGGAATCGACACAAAAAAAAACAAACCCACAATCCCCCAGACTGCTTATGCAACCGGCGGGCAGAGCTGACCGGGCCCCCGAGCCCCGGTAAGCCCCCGGGGGCTAGAGACCCCCCCCCCACCCCCCACCCCACCCCCCGTCCTCAGACAACTAGAGCGACGGGCATC
>NW_027282136.1:0-142500 GCF_046629955.1 Centroberyx affinis | reverse complement strand
ATCCAAAACGGCAATAAGTTGCCAGAGAATTGCCGTTCGCCGGGAGATAAACGGGACTGAGTGTGCAACAGAACAGCACCACAATAACACCACACACACCGCTTAAAGGAGCAATCACAGCATTGTTTTCTAGTGTAGATGCTGCTGCACAGAATAGGCCTAATCGATCATGCACTGGATACAAGGCAGCGCAGTGGAACGGCAGCCGCTTCCCAGTCGTCCCGAGTAATTGCAGTATTATTTTTTTTGCAGGTGGATAAAGCGTCAATATCCGCGTCTATTCCGCTACACTCACCATTCAATTGGTTTCCATATGAGCGCTGTGAAGTCCGCCCTGGCAGCCCGGGCAGGTGGCGAATAGACCGGGAGGGTACGAGCGCATACTAAGGCCAGACGAGCCGGGTGAAACGCGTGTCCGAGCCGGGTGTCTCCTCTGGGCCAGTGAACAGCAGTCCGGCGGTGAGTGTGCCTCCGCCTCGCATCCTGCAGCCTTCCTCTCCGGCGCTGCGTCCTATTGTCTCCGCATCGCTCTGTCCTCTAGGATGGGAGGAGAGGAGGAGAGAGAGAGAGAGGAGGAGGAGGAGGAGAGGAGGAGAGGAGAGGAGCTCCAGTCGCGAGGCGAGGAGAGGCAAATCCCTCCCCCTCCTCGCCGCCGCGACCAATCGCGGCGCCGCTCCGCCCGGGTCCGCCGCTCCTCGCTGTCTCCGTACAGACTATGCTGCGTTCAGGGCCGTCGGAAATATAGCTTTTACAAATTTGGACTCGGTTTTAGGTAAGTGCCACACCTTGATATACCTAATTCACACCCATGGGAAAGTGGGAATTTTCTGTGATAGCCGAATTGCCAATATTGCCGGCGGAGGAAGCTCTGTCAACGACTGTGATGTAAAAGTGATGTATTGTATTATTAGCCTATATGTTATTAAAAGTTATTGTTTGCATGCATCCTATGAAAGTAATTGGTGCTTCACTTTTAGTTATCAAGCATTTTTGTTTGTAATAAATTCATTACAAGAACAATTACATAGGCTACCTGATGCACAAAATAGCCTAGCTGTGCTGCATGATTTAAAAAAAATAAAAATAAAAATCAAACAACAGCCACCAAAAAAACTACTTCTGTCACTGGAACCATTTTATTAGTTCTCCAAAAACCAAAAACACTTGCGTGTGAATGCGTGACAAGTCCTGTTTACAACTTTTCAACTGTGGGAGTAAGAGCTTACGAGGGGCACTTGAACGCAGCACGAGTCCGATAAAGACCGGGCAATTTATCTACGCAGTCCAACGTGATATTCAATTCTAGAATAATCTATTCTATTATATATAATAAAAATCTATTACCCAGTATAGTCATCCCTTTTCTGCCTCATGACTGAATACACTGGTGGTGTCAGTAGCGACCAGTATCAATAACAAAACACCCCTATAATATCCCTATAATATCCCTATAATATTCCTATGATATTCCTATAGGGACTTAAAGTGTGTCTGTGTTGCTCAATAGTGAGTTTATAGTGACTTTATCGTGCTTAATGGTATGTTTTATCTCCTAGGTATCACTATAAGGATATTAATTTATAGTATCCCTCTAAAAATTATTATAGGATTACTATAGGTATTTCCCATAAGGGAGTGCAGCATTATACTGTACACTTAAATTAAACTAAATGGCCCCTGTATTAGACCAATCAGAGACTTGGGCCCTTTAATAACCGACTGTATATTTTGTGGCCCTCTGATGCTTTTCCCATAACTCCTGTACAGAAAGCCTCCCCCTGGTTACCAAGAGGTTGCATCACAAGATGTTAAACAGGGAGGCACCGTCACCAGAGGCAGTTCCTCAACTCTCCCCAGATACAAACACTGATCACATGGGTAACAAGGGCCTCCCTGTGTTTCAACGATTACCATCCTAACACATCCACTGGGATAGCTTCCACCAGGGGCTCCCAAAGTGGGGTCCAGGGGCCCTTGAGGGAGCTCCAGGGGGCCCCAGCAAAACAGAGAATAGCTATATTTCACTATTGAAATAATAGTGAAATTTAACTGAAATTTTACTGAACGCGATAGAGATTGACATGGTGAGAGAATGGATAAGGATGACTGCTGTGATTGTACTCTCGACCTCTCCACCTACAGAATAGATGGTTACATAACTAATCACAACTACAAAGATGGGTTTTTTTGGGACAAAATCCTATCAAATGGAGGCTTGTGATCTAATGTGGACCTATTTGGGAGTCCTTCACATGAAAAAGTGAACCCTGCCCCTAACCATTGGCCTCCACACATAGGAAAAACACGGCTTACACGACCTGCATGACGTTCTC
This sequence comes from Centroberyx affinis, assembly GCF_046629955.1. Classification (NCBI taxonomy): domain Eukaryota; kingdom Metazoa; phylum Chordata; class Actinopteri; order Beryciformes; family Berycidae; genus Centroberyx; species Centroberyx affinis. The sequence goes on along the minus strand of NW_027282136.1, from coordinate 140,167 downwards.
ACACATTAAAAAGCAGAAACCACATGAAGCGGACTTGGTTTCCACTGGGGCTTTCAGGGGTTTAGGGGTGAACCGGGCAGCGCAGGATGACAGATGGCCATTCTGGAGGAGTAATAATCATATCAGGAAGAGTCCTGTGGGGGGGGGGGTTAAAGATGCGTTGAAGCGCTCTTTGTTTGTGATAAAGTGGATGTTCTGTGTACCTGCTCTACCAAGGTACAGCCTGTTCACTGACAGTGCAATTACCGGGAACGATGGGAGCGGCCCACAGACGACCCGCGAGCCGCCCCGTCTAGCCGGCCCCGCTTCCACTTGATTTCACTTCACCCACGGCCATGATCACTTAATCTGTCAGTAAGGTTTGGGTGACACACACGGTATCTCTCCGGTCCGTGCCCGTTTGCATCCCCGGCTGCTCCCTGCTCGAGGCAGCTGGTTCCTCATTACAGATAATATACTGTTTGTGGCCACAGTAGGTTTGTTATCTAGTAAAAACAAGGGCAAGGTGAGGATGAGGAGAAATGAGGTCCTAAGCCTGTTTCACACATCACCGTTTAGCTTGCCTCTACGCTGACCTGGACTGTGTGTGTGTGTGTGTGTGTTCACATACTTGCATCATCACACTCTTAGCATTCTGTGAGTTGGAATGAGTTTTAAAAGACTGCCATAGAGAAAGATGAAAACACTTGGGGCTAGTAGGAAAAACAGATTTTATTTGTCAAAGGAATGCTACAGTAAAAGATGAGGTATGGTGACCACAAAAATAAAAACTACAAAATCACAGAGGGTTAGACCGCATTTTAAAGATTAAAAAAACATTGTCTAGTGATGACTTTAAAATAGTACATATACTAGAAGAAAGACAGCGGTCTGCAGTTTACTGACATTGAAAAGATATTTTGGACAAACCTAAATGACAATCTTTAAAAGGAATGTGCAAATTGTGTCATTCTTTTAACGCAAATGAGACGAGTAAAGTCATTTAATTAAAAAAAACAGCAATGCCCATAACGTTGACACACACTTACAAAAATGTTTTTAAAAAAAAAATCAGTGCAGTTAGAATATACTTAAAAAGGCATAAGAAACGGTTTTTTTTTTCAGTAGCAAGGTGGTGTGGCGGTGCTTCGTACTCTTCTCTACAAAAACGATCAAAACTTCCACAGACTCGCGTTGAGGAAAATAAAAGCGGGAAAAAGAGATCTCTCCCCCCTCCCCTCCCCCCCCCCTCCTACACGAACAGAAAGAGTGCCAGGTCTTTGGCGTGCAGGTGCTGCGCCAGGTTCTGGATGCGGCACAGGCGGACGTGCTGGGCGTCCCCGGCGCTGTACACGCGGAAGATGTGGTAGCGCTCCCTCTCCTTCAGGGCAAAGTCCAGCTCGTTGGCGGAGAGGTGGATGAACGCCTTCTCCCGCTTCACCGTCGACTTCACCTCCACGTACACCGCCCCCGCCCCCGCCCCCGCCGCCGCCTCGAAGGTGAGCTTGAAGTCGTACGGCTGGCCGCTCTCGCCCTGCTGGTTGCACCAGAGGACGCGCGCGGGCCGCCCGGGCTCGCCGCTGTCCCGCCAGTGGCACAGGAAGGAGTTGACGAGCCGCTCCCCCCACTCCCCGATCGCCGCCACGTCCCGCGGGTCGTCGGACAGCACCACCTGCCGAAAAATAAGCAAAGCGCCGACTCTGAAAACCTTTTCCATGATAACTCTCTGCTGAAAAACACCTCACAAGTACATCATGTGACTTTGAAGACAATGAAGATAATTACAATTACGATTTAGCTGTATAACTGAGTGGGCAAATTTACATTAACACACACTACCTGATTCTATACAATAGGGATGGGATGATATATCGAAATTCAATATATCGCAATACAAAAATGTGACAATATGTATCGTGGGGTAAAAAAATTAATCTCACTATTAGCTCCATTTTATTCTGCTGTTTTAATCACAAATGAGACGGCTTGACCATCACAATTTCACAAGCTCTCCATTGAAATTATATTATTTGCATTTTGTTATGATATTTTTAAATGGTTGTTTACATTCTAGCGAGCCAGTGCCAATGCTAGAAAGACTTGTGGCTCGGAAATAAACAGAATTCTGCCCAGTCATACTTGAGATAAGCATATCGTCCCATCCCTACTATTCAAGAACACAGGTAGGGTGACAGGTAGGGTGACAGGTAGGGTGACAGGTAGGGTGACCTCCTTTCATCCAGCTGAGCTATCCAAAGGGGGAAAAGCTTCTATAATGCTTCTTATAATCTGCACAGAGCTGCTTATACAGATATAGCTCAAACCCCCCCCCCCCGGTCTGTCTGGACAGTGTACTGACGGTGGTGGGTCTCTCGCAGGTGAGCTCCATGTCCTCCAGGGTGGCCTGCGGCGGCTGGCCTTTGTTCCAGAGGGGGAAGTCCAGGACCAGAGGGGGACGCTGGCTCTCTCCGCTCCCCTGGAACACGCTGGGGAGCATCACTGCGTCCAGGGCGACGCCGCTGGAGAACAGGGAGGAGGAGGAAGACGACGGTGGCAAGGATGAGAAAGGAGAAAGTAATACTGCAAAACCAACATTTATTTTTCTGCATCAATATTTAACAGAGGGGTGTTTTTTCCCCAGTTTATGGAGTCCGGAGAGGAAAACCTACGGCGTGGGCTGGCTGGCGTCCGTCCTGGCCCGGCTCGGCCCGGGAGCCTGGAGGCTTTCCTCTCCGTCCGCTCCTCTGCCAGACTCGCCGCTCTCACCCACTCCGACGCCGCTCTGTTGGCCGCGCTCTGTCAATAACACACCGGGAGCCGTTAGAAAAAACAGAACAGGGTGTACTGTGCATGCAGTAGTTTGGGACTACATAAGCGAAGGATACATCTAAAATTCATCGTTTTTGTAATTTTTGTAATGTCGTTTCGAATACCACACGTTGAGCATCTAAGGGCACGTGTTGGAGAAAAAGGATTAAAACCGGATTCTTTTTTTAGGTCTTGCATTCTAATGTTTTAAGCAGAGTGTTTGTATTTCCGGAGGATTATTTATACAGGATGAAGGGATCTGTGTGATTTCCCTCTAATTACTAGACCCGTGTCAAATTTCGTGATCTTCACTTGCTTCGCTTACATGCCCGTGTGTGTTCTATTTTTAATATTAACAACAAACATTTGCCTTTGCAGGGATAAAAGCCCCATTGTCTATGACACTAAACGTAAGCTGTAGCTAGCTACGAACCGCTGCCATACGAGAGATGAATTGAAGCTGCGAGGTGTTGACCTCCAAAGGGATTTTTAGAAATTGGTTGAATGTCCGACCTGAAAGCCGCGGGATGCTGGTGGTCGCCGCAGGAGCGTTAGGCTGGACCGGATGGTCTCTCTGGGGGCCGGGTTGGTCGGCGGTTCTGTCACCGGTCTTCGGAGGCTGGTTCCCCTCGTAGCTGCCGCTGGGACTCTGGGGAACAGCGACGCGGCTGCCGCCTCTGGGGGCCACGTCTGTCTCCGGGTCTCGGTCTTTAGGCCCGGCAGGCGGTGGCCACATCTTCATCACCGCGTCTACTACCCCATCCGCCTGACCTGGCGGGCCGGAATACATGGACATGGAAACGAGCGATGCGGTTTCACATTTTAAAAATATTCCTCATGCCGAAACCAGCTCCCTTCATCCCATACAGTGCTGTACAGTACCTGTGCGACTAGCCCCTGTGTTCACTATAGACGCCCGTGGAGGCCAGCAAACGAGGGTCTGCTCTCCGCTCTCTTGCCCGGAGCGAGACGCCTCTTCTGGGGCGGTGACAGTAGAGAAACTCTTTGATGGCACTGGTTTACAGCAGATAAGAAGGGAAGAAAACAAAGGAGAAGAAGAAAGGAAGGGTTACACAACATGCTCCCGAACACAAATACCATCTAACCCCGTTTTCTTCAACGCTGTGACTTAATTACACAAGACGTCAGTTAAGATTTTCATGGGTCGGCCTGTTTCATTACTCATATGTCATGAAAAAGATATTTTGTAAAGAAAAACATGAACTCTTTTGATCATGTTTGTATTGCAGCTGTGTGTGTGTGTGTGTGTGTGTGTGCGCGCTCTGCAGCGAGGGATCTGCTCCTCCCGCTCTTTGAGCCCTGGCAACAGCTGCTCTTTCATGTCGCCACACAGAACAGCGAACAAACCGGAATTAGCATATGTGCAAAACACACTGGAAATGTATCCGCACGCGCTCGTGTGTGTGTGTGTGTGTGTGTGCATAGGGGAAGACGGTGTTTGTGCAAGGGTGAGACTGTAGAGCAGAATACTTAGCATATTATGAAATGATATGGAAATTGGGGCAAGTGTCGGAGAGAGAGAACTGGAGAAACTGCGGATTTCCAATGTCACAGACAGACAAGCTGGGAGGAAGTAGCACCTTCTGTTAGGATCCATCCCATGCTCTAATTATAGCAGTATGGTACATGGCACTGTTTTGCATCAAGCTGTCAATCTCTCACACATCTTCCCCGAGCTGCTTACAGATGGTACAATATGGCTCCAGCGATGTGACATCAACATGTTTCGCCTGTGGTTGAGAACCCTTAACCTTTAACCATACACAGCAATGGATGGAATGGAAGTTAACGTGAACGAGGCTGGTGTGACTCCACTAGTCACCCATTAGATACCTGATTACCTTCTTTTTCCCATAAATCGCTTCCAATTTGTGGCGAGCTGGTCTTGTGGGAGGTGAATTTAGCCCAGTGAGTGTTAGTCTGTGGGAAAACCTGAGCGATTAGGTGTCTTCCCTACCTTTCTCCAGTCTAATCTCTGGTTTGGGAGGCTCTGGGACCTCCCACCGCTCCTCCTCGGCGGGCAGCTCTTTGATGTCCTCCTTCTGCAAGTATCTCTTCAGAGCTCCTGGGTCCTGCACGCACACACGCACACACACACACACACACACACAGTTAATGACTTTTAAACTGAAAGCTTTGTCCACTGTTCTCCAAGAGTAGCCGAATTTTAGCGTTCTTTCCGTTCACGCTGGAGGAACTGCGAGGTTATGGCAGATTTTGCTCCCCAACACACTCACCTCTCCTCTCCCAGTGACTGACAGTATGCCTGCATCAGACTAGTCTATTCCAAACAACTTAAAACTTACACTACATTACAAAAAATAGTGGATCAAGCATACAGGGCTGGACCACCTGAGACTCAATCCAATGTCCTTATTTGCCTCTGAATAAACTATACAACAGAACTACTGTATAAGCACAGGGAGTTGATTTTGAGTGTCTCCTTCCAGATTCCCTTGCCAACTGAGGCAGCGGAGGAAGCAATTCCCAACATTGCCGCTTCAGAGACGTCTCATCTCGTTAAAATGTTGATGACCTAATTAGCATGTTCGGCGAGGAACCGTTTGATCAATTCCCTGGAATAATAAAAAAGTAAAAGTAATAAGCTGGAATAATAAGTGGAGAGGCAGATCTGTATGCAATTTCCATAAGCCCCTCATATCTGCAAATCTGCCTGACTCGGGTGTATTGAATGGATGTAATGGCTCTTGGTGTGATGTGGAATCACATCATTAAAACCTTTAATCAAACAGTCAAAAATTCAATTTTCTTAACTTTGGCAAATTCGGCAATGCAACTTAATTAGTTAAACCAACTTAAACATTCAACAATCTGCGCCTTTTCCCCATTTCAATCTGAATTATGTAATGCAACCCAGCATGTCCCAAAGCAACTGTTACACAAAGAAAAACACACAGATAGGATATTCAGCATAGAAGTATCAATGTTCAGGCCTGATCTCAGCCTTGTTACCCTTGTAACTGTGCCTCTTGCTTTAAAGTCTCTGATGCGGTGGTCTAAAGATCAGAGAGAGGATGAGGTGCAAGTTGCCATGTAAACGTGACTCCCCCCCCCCCAGGGAAATATCCTATTAATTCTAGCTGCTGTCAGCTCCCTGGTGGTGGCGGTGGTTTGTGTGTGTGTGTGTGCAAAAGAAAGGCAGAGAACGATAGAATGAAAGACCATGAGCAAGCACGGACCCCTTTCATTGGATATGGATTAGTGATTCAATGCTAGAAGAGATCATATCACTTACACTGAGTGAGGTCATTAGGCCAGTCAGGAAATGTACCAGCTCTTTCCTGTGGCTGCTCTCTGTGCAGAATAGTTTCACCAGCTCCCTGCAATACAAACACACACACACAATATTACAAGGTATTGCAGGATAACTTGTGTGCATGCAGACTCACACATAGACTGACACACATACACAAATACACAGTGACTCCATTATTCATTCTGCTTAATTGTCTGATTCTCTGTTGATAAGACTAGATCAGTTCTACTATCAGTGTTGATGCTTCATAATAAATCCTGTTCTGGATGATCTATCATTAATACTAATATTTCAAACTCTAGCCCTACAACTATAACCTAACCCATTTTAGATAGAAAAGAACTTAGACTTACTGAAAGAGACAGTAGCCTACACTACCAGATTCAAATAATAAATCTTATGGCTGCAGTGATCCATTATTGCTAATATGGATCTATAGGCCTTGTCTATTATTTATTTATGCAGGCTATAGGCCTAGCTGTCACGTGACATCAAGCTCTGCATCTCTGATCAGGAAGCCATGGCGCATCAAGGATTCAGAGTCTGCTGTTGGTCTCCCATTGTGCAACCTATTGCAGTAATTCAGCCTATTTGGATCTATCAAAGTTTCAGTCTCTGTCATTGAGTAGTTGCGGGAACCGGTCTCACAGCTGAACTGTGTTGGACCTGTCCCGTCACATACACACCTGCAGACGTCCAGCTTGGATGAGAGGTGATCTTTCTGGATGTAGAGCTCCTTTTTGTCCTTCAGCAGACAGATCACATCCTGTAGCTCCACCACAGGAGTCTCATCGTCAGCCACAGACAGCTGGTAGCGGATGTACAGCTTACCCACCTGGATACAGGAGGACAAAAAACACAAACCTAGAAACATAAATAAGTTTCATGCAGCTTTTTTCTAGCTCTACCTTCCAGGTGCCAAGAGTCAGCATCTATCATCAGGTCTACAGAAGAGGTTCTCGGATGAGCTTACTCTGAGGGTGTTTTCAAACCTTTAGCCTGATTTCTTTGGTCCGAATCGGGGGACAACTTGCTGCTTTGTTGAATTATATATCGGTTTGATTGCATTTCATGCAACCATCATTTATCAAAAGATTCTGACCTGTCCATAGTGAAGCCGTTTGATCCTCTCTCCGATGCGGTTGTCAAGCAGCTCTGGGTAGATATCGCCCAGCTCCTCGTGGTGGTAGAGGAACCTCTGGATGTAGGGCATCACCGAGTGCACTAGGGCCTGCATGGAGGGGCAGGGCCTCAGGTTCTCGGTAAGGGCCTCGGTCTTCACGCAGTCCGACAGGTGACGGATACCGCAGATCTCCAAGAACAGAGACCGGTCCTCCTCGCTGAAGGCAGGCACACTGCTAACTCGCTCTCCTGGCATTGTCTGACCTGCCGGGCAATCATATAACCATAAAAATCTCTATTTATGTAGCCGCTTTTCTGAAAACCATTACAAAGCACTTTAACAAAGCCAAACCAAAAGCAATGAAAGCAAGATAGGAAGTATAAAAGCAAGGCCAGAAACATTAAAGTAAAACACAAAACAGAGGTCAGAAATAATAATGGATAATTACATAAAAGCTAGTCTATAGTCAGATACACATCTGCTACTATCCCAAGTGTCTGTCAAGTGTCTGTCAAGTGTCAAGTGTTTCCCAGATTATGATGGGATCTGTAACTGAATAACTTTAACATTGATAACCATATAGAAAAAATGTACCAGCAGCATACCATGTTGGTTCCCAGTCCTGGTCCTGGTCTTCTTGTCTGGGGGTGGCAGGTTGAGCAGACAGATCTGTCTGTGGGGTTTAAAGATCTTCTCCAGTTCTTTGCTGTCAGAGATCATGGGTCTGTGGGCCAGAGTCACCCAGCTGTTATCCTTGGTGGGGAACACCTTCATGTCGGACAGCATACCTGGACATCAGGGGAAAAGGTCAGCCGGGGCTAGTTAGTTTAAAGTAATTCCAGACTGTCGTGCATGATTGGAAAACTAGTAGTCGATGACATTTGTTGACAGCATAATTTTTTATGTCAATTTGCAAAACTGGATCGGAGTGAGGAAATTAGATAAATTAATGAATGGATCGGAGGTTGAACAACCTGTAGCAGATACGGATGTATCAGAATTCGCAAGGATCCGATCCAATTCCAATACTAGATATTGGATCAGTGCACCCCTAGTGGTAGGGGTTGGGTTGTGTTTGCAACATGCATGTGTGTGTGTGTTCCTCACCCTTCAAAGTGGAGCAGTAGCTGGGATTGGTTTTTATCTGAGTGATGTACTCCTGGTCCCCAGATGCTGGAATTTTACACTTGTGAGCTGGAAATAAGAGACATTATACATTATATTATATTATATTATATTATATTATATTATATTATATTATATTATATCAATACATAAAACGTAAACTCTGAGAGCACTAATATAATTAAAGAGGGCGGATATAAGATATGACAACAGGACTGTGAAGCTAGTCCAGGGGGAGCCATAACAGTTGTTCAACAGAAAGATAATTAGCAGCAGACAGATGGGACATAAAGAGTAAGGAAATGTGTGAGTCACTGAATGAGAGAAACACTCCGAAGGAAGAAAAGGACTGGCAATCTAAATGTCCTCACCAAGTCTGGCATAGAGCACCGACACGTCCTGCAGCACTTCAGCAGTTGGTATGGGAGACGACGAACAGATCAGCTCCAACAAACCTACATACTGATTCATGTTGGGGCTGGGCTCCACATTCAGCAGCTACACACACACACACATACACATAAAGTGCATATTAGTAATGGGGGAGTAAGGTCCTGATTGGGAATTTGGTAAGTACAGCAGGGCCAACAGAAGTTAATAAACAAATGACTACTTTTTAAAGGTTTGGCTTTGTCCCTGACAAAAACTGAGACACGGCATCTTTGCAGGACCACGGCAATAGAGCAGCATACCCTGCTGAAGAGGTCTCTCATGCCGTCCAGTTGGCTATAGAAGGGAGCCAAGACTCTGGGCTCCTGGACGGTGCTGTCTGGTCCGCGGGTCAGCCTGATGTAGCGCTTAAACATGGTTGTCGGGTCGCTCCAGCACACCTCCTTCAGGTGGTAGAAGCGCCCCGAACACCAGTCGTCATCACGCCTAGAGAAGGGAGGGAAAGACAAGACTTGTGGCCTCTCGTGTCTAAATCACTCTTCGGGAATTAACCCTGAGAAAGGTGTGCTGATTATTCTTTCAAAAACGAATACGGCTGGTGACAGACCTGTTGTACTCTATGAAGACAGCAGGGGTGTGCTGGAACAGCTCCTTCAGGCTGCCCTGGGAGCAGTTCTTCTGCAGGTACAGGTAGACGTTGTGGATGTGCTGCACTGTGGAGGTGAACTCTGTCCCCTCCAACTCGTCCTCCGGTAGGTTCTCTTCCTGGTTATCTGGTTGCGGTTTGACACACCATTTCTTCAGGTAGGTAATCAGCGCCTCCACTGAGATGCTGTGTCTCATTCCTAAAGGAGAGACACAGCATTAGACATTAGACAGGCATTAGACTCCACAGATTGTTAGGTAACTGCTCTCAAAAAAAAGGTGAAGCATAAACTACGGGATCATACTATGGATAATATAAGTCTCACATTCTTACCAAGAGCTTTGCTGAACTCGCTGGGCTGTGAGTCCACATAGCAGACATGAGTCCCCAACAGGTTGGTGACCTCAGGTGAGATCAGGTAGACCGAGTTGGGACAGAGGTACTCGGTCTCTCGCGCGCCGCCCTCCAGCAGACGATAGGCAGGGACCCACTCCAGACGTGACAAGAAGTGGAAGAAGGAGGATTTTGTGCTTTTGATTGTTCGCCCATCGCTGTCGATCACCTGGGCCGTGAGATATTGAGAGTACCGATCGCTGGAAAAATAGGGAAGGGGTTTATCAGTGGGTGTTGGACATTCAAAACCCTGACTACAATGGGAAATAAGAGAATCGCTCGATTAGAGAATGACTGTGTCTTATAGATCCTACAAACCCGATGCATGGATGAAAGGCGAGGGCAAGCACTTCCACCGAGGCTCAGTGATCTTTACATCTCAACAAAGTGGCATAACTGTGTGACCTACATTCCTCTGCAGAACGATTAGAGAGTTAAAGGCACTGAGGGACTCTTATCTACGCTCTCAAGAAATGTCAGCTCTTGTCAGATCTCTCAATTTGACTACTGTACTAGATGGCAGCTAAATTATTATGCTATGCCTGTCTAAAGAGTTACGCTCCACATTTCAGCCATCTAGTTTCTATTTGTTACAATGCAAGGTCATTCAAATTGTCACTTCATACCATGGCCTTGATGAATTCTCTTTTAATTGCCTGCAAGGTCTCCATTATTTCCTTACCACTGGCTTTACATCTCATTAAATTCATCTAATGGACACTTTGTGTATTATCCCTTAATTATTCATCCTACTGTGATATGAGTGGAGTGGCTTGGGTGACCTTCTCCCTACCTGAACCGGTGACCTCAGCTCACACACATCTGTTACAGTACATCACTAGATAGGGCAGAGTTATGAGCGACTAAATCCGGGTTAATCCCCGGAGTGAAGTCTCTGGAGTGGTCCACCCTTCAAACCCAAACAAGAGGCTGATATGTGGCCACTTTTGCTGAGCAGATCACCAAGGGATAAAATAAACTATTAATTGTGATACAATGTCCCCACTTTACTCCTGTAATCACCTGAAAGGACGAGAATTACTAACCCCAAAGCCATTATCTTCTTTTACCTAGCCATTATCTCTGGCCATTACTTTTCCTCAACAAGAAAAACACCCAATTAATGCACCTGCTTCCGGATAATATTCAGGACACGGCACATGATATGAGCGCAAACGGGGGAGAGAGAGGACTATGTAAGTGTGCGCACGTGTCCGCCTGTGTGTTAATTACCCAGTATCCCAGTTGGACTCCAGCAGCTCCAGCAACTCCAGCCTCTGCTCCCGGAGGAGGGTGCCAGGCAGCTGAGCCGTGGCCAGGGCATGGAACTCCACGCTGGGGTAGTCGTCCAGCACGTAGCCCCCCTCCCCTGGGGCTTGCGGCCACTGCCCACTCTCCGCTGACCAGGGGCTGGAGGCCTGGAGGAGGAGTGGAAAACAAACAAAAAAAAACAACAAGTGAATGAGATTGGAAAATTTTAGGATAAAAGGAAGAACATGCTGTAACTCAACTGATGAAAACAGTATTAAGATGAATTTGCATCATATAGGACGACTTCAAACTCAGCAGCATTCAAACTAATTTTAAGCCATCGAGATGCCATGATTGTAGTTTTCTATAGAATTTTCTTGCTCCTGATCAGCTTTTCACACTTAAAACATATGCACTCAGTGAAAGACACACTTGAGTTCAAGTTTTACCACAAACCAAACAGTGCAATGTCAATCACAAAACAAAAAATCCAAGCAAGTAGCTGTGTCCAGTCACAGCATTTTAAGACTTAAGATCACAAAATGACTTATGTGATGAAAATCGTTCATTCTGTTGTGTTTATTTGAAATGAATATGTCATTTTCTCCACTTGACTACAGGGACTTCCCATGTAGTATTTACCACCTGACGTACATGGTATTTTCAAGTTGCAATCTTGTATCTACCATCGTTCCCATATGACGTGAATGCAGCATCGGTCAGACAAAGGAACTGTCATCAGAATACCATACACTATCCCTCGTAGCTGTAACACAGGCTAAAAAAGGCATTGGAAATGTCTGACCTAATGCGCAACCTCAGCCCAGTGTATAACACGCCTCACCAGTCACCTGCTGTTTCTGCTCATCTTCAAAGCAGCTACAGATCTCTCTGGCCTTAGTGTGACTCATAATGGTTGGCGTCTTCATCCTTTAATCAGAGGTGGATTACTCCCGCCTTGTTCACCATCACAGGTCACAGTGGATTTCTAATGCAGAGTGTTTCAGGAAGATTCTGTTTGGCCTCTGGTGTCCATGCAACTTGTAAATATTGTGTCCTTACACAACACATTCATAGCCCTTTATCTTCTGTGTTCACAGGTGGGGCTGGAATAATCTCGATCTAGTCTTTAAGCACTATCTTTGTAGAATGAGTTGAGTGTGGTCCCTAAATAGCTGACGCATGACCAATAGGCATACCACCAAACGACAGTATGAACACTGGGCAAAGACTGTATATGTACAGTAGAGATGCACCAATAACAATTTTTCAGAACAAAGTCAAGTAGATCTGCCAATATGAGTACAAATCCAAGGACTACTCAATTTAAAGTAATTTGTGCTGCCTAATATTTGACCAATTATAAAACAATTACAGGAATGGGTGTATCAATTGTGTTTAGTTATTTACTTGATCAAATTATGCACTGACCATTGTATAACAAACCTTAAATAAAAAAATACTAAATGAAAATTTTGCATTTTAGGGCCTAAAGGATATACACTAGTGTCTCTTTTTTATTTTAACACTGGTCAAACACAGCTTACTGGCAGATTCTCTTATTGGCAGGTTATTCAGAGCAGGTTAACAGATACAGAACAGTGCAGTAGGTTAGGTCTCTCAGGCTTTTAGCCTGTATAGCCAAGGCTCCTCTTCTAAACCTACTGTATAAACTTCACAACCAGGAGCATTTCAGCATTTTCACATCAGGAGGCATTTTTCCTCCCAATGGAAATGTTTTCTGTTGCGCCAAAGCAGAAATCACTTAGGAGCTGCATTGATGCCTATCCCAGTACTACAGATGCTATTGGTGCACCAATGTATAGTAAGAAATACATCTATCTTAGAGACTACAAATATGATTGCACTTCATAGAACACTTAACACGTATTTCCAATGCGGTGAAATTATCCCATTGGCAGGTTTTTACAAGCAAAATCAATACTAGAGTCAATACTAGATTAAAGTCAATACTAGATTAAATTACTTGTTAAAATGGAGGGTGTTTTTTGTTGCAGTGTGCTTGCTTGCAACAGGGGCTGTTGACCTTGAAAGGACACACACACACACCACCACACACCCTCGCAAAAGCAGGCCCACACGCACACCGACATTCACAGATGTCCTCCTCACCAGTTCTTTAGCGCTGAGGGTTCGCCTTTCTTTGCGGATGATGAGATGGTCTCTGACCCCCAGCCTGGTGAACAGCTCTCTCCATCCTGCTACATCGCTGTCTGTCTGCACATAGCAGGGACTCAGCAGCACCCAGTCACAGCCTGGTGGAGGAGGGGGTAGGTACACAGGTAGGAGGGTAGGTGTGTGTGTACGGGAGGAAGGAGGAATTGTGAGCCGAAGGAAGGATAAAGAAATGAATGAAACACAGATGAGGGGGATGAGGAAGACAGAAAGGACAGAAATTAATGAGTGGGCACATTAAAGGTGCTATGTGTGGCATTTTAACATCAACAATCATTAATTAATTTGAGACAATAGTATAATTACTGTTAACAAATTAGACCTTCACCGAGAAGACTGGCAGCCTCTAGCAGACTCTACACTTCCATTTTACATTGTGTGATACTGGGTCGGATTTTAATGGGAAATCTGCTATATTGCTTTATGGCACAAAATCGGAAGACGCCACTGCCCTTCCAGCGCAAATGGAGTTAAAGTTTTCAGAGATTCTGGCAATGGCAAATGGTGGAGGGAGTGAAAAGCCAATGCAACAATGGTTTTGGGGGTTTATGGGAAATGTGGTCTTAATTTGGAGAAATACAAGCACTAACAATACCACTAGTGTGAGACAGAGGCTAGCAATTGTCTTGACCATGGTTTCATTTGTTTATGGTAATTATACTGATGTATCACAATTAATTTGACAATGATATATTAATGTATAAAAATGCTACACATAGCATCTTCGAGTGGAGACCAAAACAAAGAGCATAAACACAGTGAAGAGAGCAGTTGTCAGCGTCTCCCCTTTGCATTCGCCCTCTCTCTTTCTCTTATCTCTCCTCTCAAGAGACAGGTCAAGCGTTCTGATCCATTTTCCATGACACGTTGTCCACTCCACTACCTCTTACATAACACACACACACACACACACACACACACACAGAGAGACAATGTTCAACACTCCCAGGCATTTCATGCTTTCTTTACCCCTCACAATGGGAGCAAACCCTCACACACACACACAGACACACACACACTGACAAACTACACTCCCCACAAAAGAAAATACAGACACACACAAGCACACGTGAACGCGGTCCCAAATTTTCCCCAAAAGAAAAAGGGAGAGGCCAACTTGGGATAGGAAGAAACAAGCCTTTGTGTTTGTTTTGGGGATTTTGGCTTGCTTTTTGGGGTCAACATTACCACGTGAACACTGAATAATAGCTGGGTCAGTACAAAGGTTCACGTTCAATAGCTTGTGTGTGTGTGTGTGTGTGTATCTCAGTATCTAGAACTGTGTTAAAGGGAGGCTTTCGTCGTAGCTGTGGACGCTTATTTACCAGGGAGTTTCTTAGGAAGGTCGATGTTGCCGTACTCTTCAGAGAAGTGCACCTTGTCCAGTGCCGGGCACAGCAGACCCCTGCTGGTGAGGACGGGTACTGCGGCGTCTGAGTACTCCTGGCTGGAGGAGGAGTGCTGCTTGATGAAAACCAGGTAACTCACCACCACTGCCTCGGGCTTGGACTAGAGGTGGTCCACAGAAGAGAAAGAGAAAGAGAAAGAGAAAGAGAAAGAGAAAGAGGAGGAGGAGGGGGGGGGGGGAGAGAGAGAGAGAGAGAGAGAAAGAGAGAGAGGGAGAAACAAAATGAAAAGGAGGGGAGGGGGTAAGGAAGAAGGTTACCTAACGGCTTACAGAACTGACAATTACATAAGGTAGACTTAGTTTGATAGTAGAGAGACTCGAGTGCAGGTTTGAGTTTATGTGCATCAAAGTGTGTCTGTAGTTCCACCCAACTGTCAAGTGAATTTCAAGGGAACTTTTGAAATGTTGCAAAAAATAAAATATGAATTAGGTGCATTTCCATCAGTTGGGTTAAGTGAATAGACTTCCTGAATGTGAGTCTTTCAAGAATGAATTAGTATATTGAGCAAGTTGTTATTGTTCTTTGGTGTCAGCTAATGTTTTAGCTGTCAGAGGACAAAAACAAAGAAATGCACCTGGCAAATATCTAATGCACCAACTAACAGCCATATAACCACAAAGGGAATACACATAGGAGGGACATATATGGACCAGCGGAACATATATGGACATGTATTCAGCTTTTCTCATTCTATATATCAGAATTCACATAACATTTAGTCAGAAACCCAGCTAATGTGTCTATGTTACCTTCCAGGTACTGCTGCGGATTGCAGGGTAGATGTGCTGCTCCAGCAGCTGCTGAGGCTCCAGCTCATGGACTCCCAGTCTCCTCAGCAGCTCTCGTACCTGCTGGCCTTCCAGCGGCTCCACACAGCTCAGCAGAGAGGAATGAACCACGCTCACATCCTTATACAAGGCGGAAAAAGGTCCTGGAAAAAGACAGACAGAATGAGAGGAATGCTAGATTTAGGAGGGGAAATTTGTTGGATGAAGAAGACACAGTACATGGAGACAGTCCTGGTGTTGCCCTGCAGCTCCTTGGTACACATGCACACAAGCTGGCCTCATATATTAAATATTACATGTGTTTGTTTGTGTGAAGCACTTTGTGACAAACCTGTTTCATTAAAAATGCTTTATAAATATAATCTTGTCTAATTAAACACGATTTTAACAAGAAAGAGTGAAGAAAACCTCCAGTGTTACCCCACTGCCCTCTGTAGCTCTTAATATTTCATAAGAACACTGTGTTTAGCTCAGACGTCTGTCTAAAGCTATCACATACTTCTCCGTCCACTTGACTACACCTTTAAGCAGAACCCGAGGTCTGTGCTGAAAGCCGGCTTCACCAGCAGGAGACTGGCTCTCAGCAAACTGAATAACACCCGCTGACCTGAAAGCCAGGCTGAATTGAAACTTCAATACTGCTAATACCGTCTCCTGTTAACCAATATATCTTTATTCGTCTTCTTCTGCTCTTAGAGTGACAAGGGGTCAAATATACTTACAAAGGGAAGTTGACTGTTAAAACTTCTTTACAAAGACTGCCTTTTCATCCTGTGGGCTAATATTTTTAGCGCGACCCTAATCGCTCATGTCTGCCGGGATATGATTCTTCAGCATTTGGTGAAAAGAGAACACTGACCTTGTATCAGTGAGTGAATGCGGGCAACATACTGATCCGATCGGTTACCTGACCTGATTTTTCTGACTGAAAGAGATTTCTGCTGCCAAAGTGAAGCAGTAGAGTGAGGAGATTAAGTGTGCCGAGGTAACGCCAGGTGAAGCAGAACCGATTCTAAGTCCTCCGTAAGCACTCTGTGTCGCTCACAAAGACGCCAAACCAGTTAGTCTCCATTAATATTGAAGTGTAGCTAGCAAATTGCAGTAGCAGGATGCGTACATCAGAGTGTGAAAATCAATTATTCATGCTTGCCATTCTAAATCTCGGCTCTGGGTGCTTTTTGTGAAACGTGATGACACATTGGTGATGTTCCTCCGCTTCTGTGTGTGTGTGTGTGTGTGTGTTCTGGTGTGAGTGAATGTATGTCTGTCTATTCAATTAGAGAGAGTTATAGTTTGTCAAACACCTACTCTGCTGCACCTAGTGTGTGTGTGTGTCTCTGTGTGTGTGTGTGTGTGTGTATAGACTTCTGAGAGAACAGAGACAGCTGTTGACGTAGGTCCTTGCGGAGGGTTAAGTAGTCTTTGACAAATAACATGCTCTATTTCTATTCCTATTCAAATGTCACTTAACAGAAAAAACAACACAAAAAACTGCAGTGGCATACAGCAAATTTGCTGTGTTGACCATGATTTATCTCAGGGAATATCTAGTATACTGTAGTTTAGACCAGTCTACAGACATAAATGTGAGAAATACATAATACAGACAGATACTGGCACATATAGACAGACTGAAACAACAATAACAACAAGAGTAATACTAAAAAGACTAATAATACTACTACTAATACTAACAGTACTACTACTTCCAATATTACTTGTACTGCTGCTACCGCTACCACTGCAACTTCTATTACTACTACTACTAAAACCACTACTACTACTACTACTACTACTACTACTAACAATAATAATAATAATGATAAATGAGAAAGTATAGCATTGTATAAAGTTATGTATTTACCAGCCTGAGATTGAGCTTTCTTTTTCTTGCTCTTGGCTTCCTCCATGGGGAAGAACACCCCCTGCTCGTTTAGTGCCACCACACGTCCGTCAGCCAGGGGAATTATGGGTAGATCCCTGAGGGTTTGCAAGATGGAGTCTGCCTCTCCGTAGCCATGCTCCAGAGCACGGAAGTTACAAACCAGCAGCCTGGCCAGCCGATGTAGGCCATCGTCTAGAAGACAGACAGAGGGTTGGTGTCCAACACTAACTGAGATACACACTATGTAGAAATGAGCGATAAATTACAAAATGGACAGTTGCAATTCTCAGTTCTGAGTGGCTGAGTCATGCTGTAAAATACACAATAAATGCACACCTTTGACCACATAACAGTTAAGTTTAACATTAATATGTGAATCAAAAACCACCACTCATACCAGTGCTAAAGTACGCTGAGTAGATACTGTTCAATAACTCTACTGCTTTCATTATTATTATATAACTATTACTCATTAAAAACAAGAGGCACTTGAGCAACTGTTGAACCCAAAAAATGATTAAAACATGGCCTTTCAAAAAAAATAACACCCACACAGAAGTTACACGTGTCTTTAAATAGATGTGATTGAACAATTATGACATTTAATTTATACTTCCTTTCTCTGATGAATGCCATCATAGCCAAAACATCATGTTTTTAATGCAGTAAAGTGTCTATATTCTTCAACAGAGCGAGTGCTGCACTTAACTTTTTTGTTCCCTTTACTGACATTTTTATAGGCAGCAGCTCGACTGGCTATTAGAGCACAACTGCTCTCACTGCCATTTTATAAAAGCTGCTGAGTGCTGACAGTGATTTCAGAGCAGCGTCATAACTAACAATGCTTCTTAGTGGTTTGAAAATCAATTTAAATCACAGCTTATTGCTTAATTATCTTGTACATTACATTGTTACCTCTACATTACAGGTTGCACCCAAGTGTGCATTTTGTTACCAGTCATAAACAATTGTGCTTTGCAATGCTGTCAAGTGTCTTGGACTGGAGGCCCATATAAACTGGGAAAAGGTGCGACAGAGCCATCACATTTCTCTCTCCCTCTCTCATACACACCTGTATGGATGCCGTCTCCTTGCATCAGCTCCTTGGCCATGGCCGTGGTTACCGTGGTAACGTCGGATCCCCTCAGGTGTCGGACTCCCAGGTGAGTGAGCAGGGAGGTGGGCGGGGCAGGGTGCAGACCCGGGTGGAGATAGGCCAGAGACAGGTGCCTGTCGAGCTCGTCGCCGCCAATCACCTCGCGGATCACAGCGTCCTGACAGACGGCCACCTGGGACGGCAGCTTGTACACGACGTCGCCATCTGGGAGAGAAACGATGGAGAGGAATGGAGGGGTGAGGATAATCTGATCAGAAGACTCCAATAATACGGCTGATATGGACACAGCACCGCTATCTGCATGAACTGCTGGAGGGCAGATTTGACTGCATTTACGAACTGAGCTGGAAAAAGAACATGGCAGAGAGAGAGGGTGATGAAAAAGAACTGGGCAGAAAAAGAGAAGAACACACACATTTAAAAATAGACACACATTTCTGGGGGCAGGTACACAAGGACATTGAATAGCCAGCCAAAAGAAAAAGCACTGAGGAATCTTTTTTGATGAACAAGCTGTATTTTGGTGTCTTCACGCATTCTGACACCATGAATCCATTCAAAATACACATCTTAATTATTGAGCCTCGTCTCAGTAGACTGGAGTTACAAATGTAAACCAAGCTAATTTTACCACTGAACTGGAACACAGTATGTAATTAGAATAGCACTCAGAGAGATGCTACACCCACACTGTAATGTAATTTAAGGGCCATGAAGGAAAATGTCACACATGGCAGTCATGTTTTACAAAGTGGAAAGGGGCTGATTGAGTCTGACCTGTATACTATGATTATAGTGCAAGTCTGTGAAAGGTTTTGTATTGTAAGTCTGTTGCTCATATCCTATAGCCTGCTAATAAAAAGGATCCATCCCCTGGGGTGCAGTGAGCTCACGCCGCCTTGTTCCAACCACAAACAAATGTGATTCCTCCAAAACACTGCAGGTGTGAGCGGTACCTGAGTTGAGTGTGGGCAGGAAGGCCTTGCCCTTGAGCAGCTGGATGATCTGCCCAGCGACGGGCTTGAAGAAGTCCAGCACCTCGTCAGGCAGGGGGACAAACTGCAGGAAGTGGCAGAGACCCTTCAGCCTGCTGAACTCTGGGTGATCCTGGAACAAGGAGAACAGCCTATTAGTTAAACCGAATAACCAAGGACTAATGAGTGCTGTAAGTTTATATAAGGTTTTGCACATTTTTCACTTTTTCTTCATCTCAGTATATTCTACTCCTCTTATTTGGCACACCCTGTGTACATACTGCAATTCATATATTTTCTTACTGTATTTCTACTTAGTATGTTCTAGCTCTGTATTTGTCAGCTGTATTGTTTACACCACCCATTTGCCCTATTCTTCTTTAGATTCCCTTTTTCTTTGCTGCATTCTTTTACTATTTGTTGCTACAATGACCCAATTTCTCCACAGGGATCATTAAAGTAACATCTAATCTAATCTGTTCTGTCACTGAAAATACCCCATACAGCCCTGTAGCCATTATCTTACAGTGAAGACATCCATGGCCTGGAGGAAGAGCTGGGGTATCTCAGATCGAAGCCACTGGTTCCATGGACTGTCTCTGTCCACGTCTTCACGAGAAGAAGGGATGTCAAAGTCACCTGGAGGAGAGAAAAGAAGTGTATCAAGTGACAGTACTCGTTTATTCCCACTTCACAACAACTAATATCAATATATTAATGTGTTTCTTTGTATGCATTTTCACCTTGGATG
Organism: Centroberyx affinis; assembly: GCF_046629955.1. Classification (NCBI taxonomy): domain Eukaryota; kingdom Metazoa; phylum Chordata; class Actinopteri; order Beryciformes; family Berycidae; genus Centroberyx; species Centroberyx affinis. Next base: position 120,034 of record NW_027282136.1, on the reverse strand, counting down.
ATGAAGCGGAAGCCGAAACTGCGGAGGGGCAGGAAGGCGAAGACTGGCTGTTTCTGAGGCTGGCATCTGATGTCACTTGCTGTGATGTCACTGCCCAGCTGGAAGGCCAGGGCGAGCTCAGTCGACTCAATGTCCACTTTGATCTAAAGGAGAAAACGATCAACCTCACCACAGGGACAAAAGCTCTGAAAAAGTCTGACAGACCACTGACATGGACGTTTGCCTTAGTGCAACAGTTGGAAAACTGCTCAAATCTGAGCCGGAGCACAGAATTTCTATGCGTTTACTCTCCCTTCGGTTCAATTCTTTTCTTACATAACCTGACTGCAGGTAACGAGTAGCTCCCTCCGGGGAGTGGAAGGAAGGAAGATATCTGGAGAAGAAAGACAGCAGCAGGGAAAAAAGGGCCGTTTCAGCCCTGACAGATCATCAAACCCTGTTTGGTGGTTTTTGTGTGCTTGTGTGCGTGTGTGGATCTTTCCTGTCAGATATTTCTCCCAGACGTAGGATCACAAAGCCTGCCTAATGAGTGAGTTTTCACGAGGTCTGGCAAGGAGCAGAGAGGGAGACATTCACTCTTGCCGGTGTAGAAGGAGGAACACTTATATAACACAAACACAGGGAGCAGGTCAGAGGAAAGCACAGCTAGAGTGAATTTCATTCAATCTGCAGGAGGGATGTAAAGTGGAAATTGACAGACAGTTGCCAACTACAGCTAGATAGGGTTAGTCTACCTCAAAACGAAGGAACAGAATAAGGTGTTGGTGTGTGTTGTGCGTTACCTTCTTGGGCTGCAGTGTGCCTTTGACCACTAGCCAGCGCTCTGTGCCCTCTGTGTGCTCTACCTCCAGTATGTTGTGACTCAGGTCTCTACGAGTCATCGTCACAAGTCGCTTCTCGCTCTGCAGGGAGATGGAGGCAGCAGGTGAGGGAAATATTTGTACGTGTGTGCGAGTGTATGCAACAATGCACAAATGCATGTTTGCATGAGTGTGTATGTGTGCGCACGTGCTTGTTTTTGTATGTTTGCGTATTTAAGTGTGATTATGTGTGTGTGACTGTGTGTGTGTCAGTGTGTTTGCATGTATGTGTGTGCACAAATGTTTTGAGTGTAAGAGCTACCTGATTGTAGATGGTAATGGAGCGTAGGCGGTGTAGAAAGAGCAGCAGGGACGGGTGAACATCATGAAACAGGTTTCTGGTCTGGTGGCCCTCAGAGCGCAGAGGAAGGCAGATCTTAGTGGTCCAGCTGATGGGAGAAGAAAAGGGAGAACGACTGTGAGCAGACGGTTTGGAAACTGGTGGTTCTAATATTTCAGTTGACCTATTTATGTTATCCTTGATGTTTCTAAATATTCATGTTAAAGATGAACATATAAACAAAATGAATCTTCTCCGGTATTCAGGTGTATTAACTCCATTGACTTTTCAAATATGGTATTTGTGCGCACAGGCTGTTCCTCAACTCATCTAACCTGTGCTGATTCATGCCATTCAGCTGTGTGTCCACAGGCCTCTCATCCTCTATCCAGTGGGGGAGGATGTATCCCATGGGGCCGCAGGTCTTGTCGAAGCGCAAGTTGAAGCCGTTGGAGTGAATTGCAGGACAGTCTGTGACCTTAAACACCGACTTGAAGCCGATGCCCTTTTGACCTGTGAGGAGTCGAGCAACCAGCAGCAAGATGGCAGCAGAACAACAGAAAAACAGTTAGAAGAATCGACACAATCAGGAGGCACAACATTAGGCACAAATCATCATGACAAACCAACTGTAAGCCACAGTGAAGGCTAATCAATTGCACCTATTTCTAATTATCAATTTCTTATCATTAAGTTCATTTCAGGCAGTGTATTGGCACAGAGAGACACAATTGGGGATGGTGTTTCTATGGCCAGGCTGTGATCTCCCTCAGCAGTGCAGCAGGAGCTGGAGCTGTTCTGACTCTGTTTTAAAAGTACAACCATGAGAGCTGAAGGGAATAATTACCAGGCAGCTACTGTACTTGACACTGACGTGTGCGAGTAGGACGTAATCAGAGAATGTCAGAGAAACGTGTGAGGAAGAGGGAGGCAGATAAATTAAGATGGTGAATGTGTGTGAGTTAAGAAACCACAGAAAAGGGCTGCTAGCAGCTGGTAATCATGATCATTCTGCAATCAGTCAGTCTTTTAAATACATAAAGTTGAGTCAAGGTTGCATTTCTAGCATCATACATATTCAAAACACTCCTTACAGCCAAGAGAAAATCTATTCACATGTGCATGCAATGCAGAAAAGTAAAATGGTCCAGATAGATTGTCAATACCAACTAGTCAAAACTAAAAAATATTGATAAGAGCTTATGGCCTCGGCTGAGTTTTAGGGTAGATATATACAGTATGTGTGTTGTCTGTATAGAAAAGAAAAGAAACATTGTGTTTACAGATGCTATTGCGAAATGGGAGCATGGAAATGGAAAAGAGTGGCTGATACTGTACTGCCGTTACTGTACCAACAGAACAATACAATCTCATCAAGACATCCTGTACATAGTTACCTATGTATCCATATTTGTGTTTGCCCTTGGTGCTGCGACCCACATCACAGATGGCCCTGATATTCTTCTCCAGGAAGCCGGTCTCGTTGTTAAGAACGGTGATGCAGTCTCTCTCCACCACAAAGGCCAGGGCCGGGACGCCACTGGCCTCCGTTGGATAGCTGTTGTCATCAGCATTCTGGAAAATGGGGAAAGTCGAGTATGGAATGGGTTATAGTTGGAATGTAAAATTAAGCGATAAGATATGAGAGGCCAAGAAGCATCACTTCTTGCTTGTTCTAAAATAACGGTAAATCAAAGCCTCAGGTGGCTTACTGCTTTTTTAAAATGGCAGTCAAACAATATTGTAATATTTTTTTTTCCTTTAATCAATGTTATTTTCTGCCTTGCAAAAGTAGCTCAACAATGTGGTTGCTAAGCGACACGGTATGGTACAGTGTAAATTGAGTTAACCGGCCAAAGAGAAAGATAGCCAGCTTGAGGGCCTGAAGGCATGCTGCCCGGGGAAATGTTTTTTGAGCAAGTTGTATTTTGTGTTGTTTGTTTGTTGTGTTTTTTCATGCATTCTGACACCATGATTCCATTTAAATGTTCCTTAATAACTGACTACTTTTGATGTGTTTACCGCAGAAACCATACGGTTTACTTTCCAGTTTCATTTATGAGTGGTTGTCTTGAGCATGGAGCATTGGGATATAAGAAGTGGCTAGGTATTAGGTAGATAAATACAGTCTTGGCAGTAAACTACATAATTAATCTATCATGCCAGTTGTCAGTGTGGTGTGTCGAGCCAAATCAAACTTGTGAGTTGGGGCAATATGCGGCTCCGTGGGTGGCATTACACTCAGGTTCACCTTGTATCTGACTGCTGGGCAATTTTACACATCTCTGACAACTAAAATGTGTCAAGTTACTGTCTAACACACACCGTTACAAACACATGCAACTAGTGTGGAGGACACCGTAGAATTTAAAATTTCACTTTCGTCTCAACAATGGGAGGCTTTGTCAGATTGGATGGGATAAAACAAGGGCAAAGCTTCTTTCCCCTGCACTGGCACAGCAGTAAAACCAAGTGTGGAGATAGATAAGTCTGTCTGATGCGTGACTGCAAGGCTCCTAACATCAGTGAGCAGTTAAAAAAAACAGTAGGATGCTGGAAAGGAGTACAGAATCGTTATATTATTATATAGTGTTATACCATTAATATGGAGCGCGTTTTAATCGCTTTTTGGATTTGGCGGTTTGGGTTTCTATTGGTCCCTTTGATTATATCGAAGAGTAGCACTCCCTTTGGACTAAGAGGTATGTAGATTTGATGAAATTTTGATCAGAATCGATCAGCATGATGGCAAAAACTAGGAAAATAACCGGAACTAATCATTTTAGGCAAATAGTGGGCAGTTGAGACTGAAAATGTGTGTGGATGTTAATGTTAGAAAAAGATACCTGAATGAGTTCCAGGACAAAGTGTGTGTCTTTGCTGTAGAGCTCAGTGGAGAGGCGGTCCAGGCTTCGGCCCAGCCTGTCCTGGTGAACCTTCATCAGCTTCTGGCCTTCAGCAGTCAACTCCACACCAATACCAAACTCGTTTTTCCTGTTACATTCAGAAAACCGCAAGAGAACACATTGCAAAGCAGAAATCAGATGCAAATAAAAATAGTATCACTGTAAAGGGTCATATTACGGTGAGTGAGGACGAACCTGATGTCCTCAATTATGGTTCTTTGGGGGTTCGATGTGCCCTCTGATTGGCTGCTTGCAGCGTCCTCTTCATCAGAATTAGCCAATTCCAACTGTTCCTCCTCCTGGCTTCCCTCTGTTTCACTGCTGATGTGTGTGCCTCCATTAGGCAAAGAGCTCAACTCATACAGCTCCTCTTCATCCCCTTCCTCCCCAACATCCTCGTCTTGCTCACCATCAGCTAGAAGAGGATTTATTAATTAAATTAAAAATGAAGGAAGGAAGTTGATACTGGCCTTTATTCACCAGAGCATGAGGAATGTGTAAAATACACGTCCCATGGTGCACTCTTGCTCTCACTCACTTTGTTGTGGGTTCAGGTGGGAGGAGCTGAAGCTGGAGTCCATGGTGGCTTCGTCAAGATCATCATCTTCACTCGTATTCAGGGCTGATAGACTGCTGCTCACAGAATCTACCAAATTGGACTACAGTAATGAAAAGAAAGAAAATTAGCACAACAATACACCCAAAGAAGTGCACTAAAATAAACAACACGAGAGAGAAACATCTGATTTCAACACTGACAAATCCCCCAACATATGAATTGACAATAAATGTATGATTATATAAAATGGGTAGCCATATGTGTGTGGTGTATGAGACGTCAGAATATTTTTCCATACTCTTCTAAACATTTTATGCATTTTCTAGACCACAAAATTATCAAATTCATTTTCCATACTTTTCCAAAAGTTCCAGTACCTCTGGAACTCTGAGACATAACTTGAGTAATAAGGCTTTCTGCTTTTCCGAAATGACGGCAATACACAGTAAAAGAAGAACACAAGATTATTACTTTAATCAATGATACCTAAATATTGTTTTTCTGTGTTTATGCAGTAAAAGATATACATTTATTATGTCTTTTACAGTGACTTCCAACAAGACTTATCAGAACTGAGGTCCGTTTTCTATTTTTTATTACTTAAATTCTGACCTTGATCTGGTCCACAGGTGCTGTGGGCATGTGGTTTTGGCTCTGTGGCGGGGTCAGCTTGCTGTGGTAGTCCGTGGCCCAGTCTGTGATGCCCAAGAGGATGCCCAGCCGGTGCAGGCAGTTGAGGTGGCGCGGGTCGGACCTGGCCGTAGTAAGTAGGACCTGTTTAGACTTGGCCTGGCCCAAGACACGGGAGAAAGGCTCCAGAAACACCTGGAAGGCACATTCACACAAGCACATAGACACGATGACTTTACAGAGTTACACCAGGAATACAAGCCTAACCTTTTTGACATTCTGTTCTGTTAACTTGTTGAAGTAATGGCAGCAAAAACTAACAGGCGAAAAGGAGGTAGAAGGACAGGCTCAGCATTAGAGATCAGAGGGCTACAGGTCATATGAGAAATGGAGAGAACGGAATGAGAGCATATACTACAGTAAGTCTAACAATGACCAACAAGTCAGCAAGCTATCCATCTGACCAGTCTGGCTTGCAGGCGATTCCTGTGGTTGGCATGACAACCATAAGACTGATAACAACCACCTCCTCATCACTTTAGCTGAGCAGATTAAATTCGCAGGCTAAGTCAGCCCACACTCTGTTGTCCATTTAAAAGCTGTACACCATACTTTTACTGTAGATTAATTCCTGCACATTATATACTGTAGGTCACATTTATCTGGGACACAAGAACTTCAGCCTCCTGTTGAGCCTTCTGGAGGTGTCTTGGGACTAAATCAACAAAACAACAAAACTATGATGGGAGGTGCACACTACACAGATCTACACAGATTCTTTCCTAAAATATTCAAAGGATAATGTTATCAGATTCTGTGTACTGGTAAACTCCAGTCTGCGATAATGCAGTGCTACTGACCTGCTGCAGGAGGACCTGGCAGATTCTGGTGGGGATTCGAATCAAACAGTCCAAAAGGTATCGGGCCACAGTACTGTAACACAACACGTCCTCTTCTGCCTGGGACAAATCTAACAAACACAAACCTCATTTCATTAATGGTCACATATTTGTGCTGTATTTGAAATCCAACACATTACACTAGGTGTAAATATATTTTTACATGTGAATCAATTTGGAAAAGCATTAAGACTTTGGATTTTGGACATAAAAACACACAAAACAAATGGCCCTGTTGCGTCACTACCTTCTTTAGCCACGGCCGCCGCCAGTGAGCTCTCCATGTGATTGGCCAGGAGGGCCGTGGGCGCATTAACGATCCCGTCAGCCACCACCATGGATACGAGGTGGCCGGCCGTGCCGATGGGGTTGAGGGTCATGGCAGCCTGAGAGAAGAGCTTGTCTCCTGTAGAGGTGGTGATCCTGAGCAGCAATCCTGGTGACACCTCCAGTGCTGCCAGGTCTGTATTCGCTGAAAGTGTTTTCATTAAACAAAGAGTTGAATTAAATTTAGAGTAAATTTAATTAGATTAAACAAAGAGTTTAATATCATTTAATTAAACTCTTTGTTTGTGCTAGTTCATATTTTTTCTACATGCTCTATTCTTATTTACATGCTATTTTTCTTTGCTGTATCCTATCATTCGCTGCTGCAAAAACCCCATTTCCCCACAGAGAACATTAAAGTTTCATCTGAGGTAACTTCATGACAGAGGCATGTTTACATGTCTATATTCACTGTGACATGCTATACAAAAACCGAGCAAAGTTAATATTCAATTCACAAGAACAACTGTAGTACATAAATGATCCAGCCAGAAACAAACCAACTCAATGTAGCTGGTACCTACCTGCATTTCTTTCGATGAAATCCTTGAGGGGGCCGTAAACAGGCTTAAAGACCATCTCCCATTGGCTCCACTCACTTAAATCCTCCAGTAGGGGGCAAGAGAGCAAGCTGGCCAGGGCCTGGGCCTGGGCCACCTCCCCTAGGATCCCCCCGACTGACTCACACACACTCACAGCGCTGCTAGTGGGAAGGATGTGGGAGAGAGGGAGATGGAGGTAAGGACAGAGATGAAATAGAGACCAGCAAAGTGATGGAGGGTTTATTCCAGCTCTTGGGGACAAAACAGCTTGTTGTTGTTGTTGTGTGACAGTCCTGTAGCTCCAATCTGGTGTTTCTCTTGTTTTTCCCCACACACATGGCCATCTATGTGCTGGATAAATTTTACAATATCTCTTTAAAATCTATTGTATAATTTCAAAAACATATGGTTGTGAACCTAAAAATGACGTTATATGTCATGTTACCTATTTGGTAGATAAAAAATTTTCATCCAGCAGCCAGGCACTGTTAAATAATACACTGTCCAGTAATACAATTCTAGCTGAGCTTCTACCTGCTGTGTTTGGCAAACAGGGCTGACTCATAGAAGACTTGGCTGAGTCCTCCTCCACCCAGCATCTCTCTCTGGCGTTGGACCAGGCCAGCCAGGGTCCGCAGAGGGCCAAGGCCCAGGTCACGACTGTCCCGGACCCCGTAGTGGGACCTCAGAGCTGACTCTACATGGGAGAGCTGGGAAGAGGAGGTTGGATGTTACTGACAACATTCCTGTCATCTTCTAGAACTCATGAATTTGGTCAAAACTGTCCACTAATTTTACTACGACAGAGGAAGAATCTTCACATTTTAGTACTTAAGTGTGTACGCCTATGCAACAATAGTGTGTGCGGCTGTTAATGACTCACTCCATCTGGATCGGTGGAGGTGATGGCTCCACACTGTTTGATGAACTCGAACACGTCCTGTCTGCTGGCTCTGAAGCCACAGCCCTGGAGCTCCATGTTGCTGCTGCCCAGACTCACAGCGCCACCCACTGTCTCCTGCAGCAACTGCACACAACCAGAAAGAAAAGTTTATTAAAATTAATTTTTACCACTGTGGCATCACCAGGAATGTAAGGAGGCAAAAATATCTATTCAAGCACTGCAATACATTTAGATTTAGTTGTTTTTATTGTTCTACTGTCTCAGATGACAGTTAACAGTGTAAATAAAAAGTTTTAGGGCTGAGTGAAGGACTCCTACCTGAATGTTCTTAACCAGGAACTCCAGGAAGTTGCCTTTCTCTAAAGAGATGAATTCTTTGATCTGGAAGTGTTTGGTCAACTTCTTCTCCAGAGAGGCAATGTGGGCCAGAGTGATGGCTGAGTTCAGACTGGACAGGCTGTCTTTAACGAACTGCTTCACAGCGGCTGAAAGACACAGAGCAGAAATGTTGGTCATTCACTGACATACTAAGCAATCCAAACCTGTGTATGTGGAACCAGCACATCAATGAGTCAAATGGACATCAACAGATACAAGTTTAGCGAATATGTGTGGTAAAATCCTCTGTGTGTTCTGTTACAGTACCTTCACTAGGCAGCGCAGTGGTAGGTTTATCCTCTCTTTTATTTTGTTCTGTGTTTTTGGATGCCTTGTCTTTGGGCACCAGGTCCGGCGGGGTTGCCAGGGACCCTCCGCAGACGGCCAGTTGAAACAGAGCGGTAGCCAGCCGGTCACCTGACACCTGCAGCAGGAAGTCCTGGACACGCTGGATGGAAAATTAAATCATACTATGTATCAGAGACGTGGTACTCATGGGGTCACATGGACATCACTTATCTCTCATGACCAAATTTAAAGATAACCAATGGAGTTTTCGGCCACTATTGTGTGGGTTGCCGAACAACAACAAAAACACTTATCACATGGTTTTTAAGCACATGCATGAGAACGTACAAGCATCCCATGGAGAAAACCCATGGATAAACGGAGATATTAATACTGGAGATGCTTTTGATCAGTGGAGAAAAGTGAAGTTAAAGGAAGCATTTCATACCAATGCGGACATAGCATTCTTCTTACTCAACTAGTAAGTTAGTTTGCTAGCTAGTACTTGTGTTACAATCCTATATTGAACTGGAAATTCTTGTAAATGATGTGCCGATGGGTGAAGTAGCTGGCATGGTTACCAGGAATGCCTGCAACTTAGGCTGTCAGTCAAATGAAGGGCGGAGCTTCCTCTCCAAGCCGCTGCACTGAGATCCGGATGTAAACAGTGTAGCCTTGTAAACATTAAAAATTAAGACTTTCTGAATGTCTTTGAAGGTAATAAATTTATTCAACATAGTCATTGGAGTCAACAACTCTATGTCTGTATGAGTGAAATCATGAATGTAAACAAATCTACATTGTTTACATGGAAAACTCCACTGTTCATCTTTAAGTAAATTAAATTGTTCAAACAAACAACTTGTCATATATCCATTGAACATAGGCAGGTAGTATTAAATGGAGGACTACAGGCTGATCAGTGGACATATTTGCATCGGCATCACTGCCTAACCAGTCACCAAGTGTAATCTTGCTTTGGCATAGCACCCAGTGTTGCAATGAGCAGTCCACCCAATGTGATGTAAGACTGATGTCAGACAGCCTAGAGGGGACACTATGTGCAGACAGAGGCAGGCTATTGACACATCATCTCTCCCTGAAGGGCTAGTCTGAGAAATAAAAGGGAGATGCCTAAACAGAACTCAAATTATGAAGGAATTATTATTCCTATGATCTTCAGTTCAATCCATAGTTTTGAACACAAACAAGCTCTCACACACAGGGAGAATCCAAATAAGTGGAGAACCAAGTCTGTAATTTGTGATGCCATGCCATGCCAAGAAACACTTTCTAGAGATACTCCACCGATGATGAATGGGAGGCTGATGTTTGTTTTAGCTTTTACACCCAAATGAGCGTTATTTCCCACTCCAGTCAGAAGAGTGGAGTCACTCCCCATCTTCCATTTTAGATTGAAAACTCATCTCATCAAGTCATACATTATGTCACCCTCTTCCCACTGAATGATTTCAACTCTCTATTAGTAGCTCTTATTCTGTTTATTTTCCTAGCACTCACTCTGACATTCATCACTCTATGGTCAAGTAATATGGTGAGGGCATTAAAGCCAAAACCTTTTCATTCTTTTTTTTTTGGCTTCTTTTACTGACCATAACAGTTCATAGAGAGGGTTCATAAGTTTTCGAAACCTATCACTAATAATGCCTGCTTTTAGACCATATAAAATGTTTTCACACAAGGATTGTTTCTAGTTCTGAGTAACTGTTGCCTCCTGTTAGCATTTGCTAGTGCAAACATGGGAGTTGCTGTCAATGATCCAGACAGTGCCATGTGATGATATGACAGGCTTTTGATGTCTTGGCTCTCTTGTTTGTAGCTTTAGGGAGAGGGCTCTCATGCAAACTGTCCAGATCATTGAAATGACATGGGAAACATGTTTCACTTTAATGATGGCAGAAAATGCCTACTTTGTCACACAAATAAGGAAAATCTCACAGTTCCACAGAGTAGAGATAATCCCAAAACACTTAGAAGTGGGTAGCTGTCAAGATGGCACAGAGTCGGGCGGCGCATCAACACACCAATGGAGCTGCAGTTTAACCACAAATGCTATATCTAGCCGGCATTCATCAGTTAAAACGAACTTTTTCCTGGTTAAGGATTAGCAGATTAGGAAGGGTGACATTTTGTTAATGAGTGGAGAACTGGAGAGCCGCTCGACTGTTAGCCCCCTGGCGGCTCGTGGCAGGGGGCTTAGTAGAATTATCACCCAGCCTTTTACAGCGGCAAATAAAGGACACAGCGCTAGGGTGTCATATCAGGGGGGATAACCACTGAAATCCCTGAAAAGTGGACACAAAGTCCCCACACTGCCATGGAACGAGCTCTTCTGAGGCAGCAGAGGAAGGAGAACAAGCTAATGATATTTCAAGCAGTAAAAAGAAGCTAAACTCAGACACTGATCTAAGGTCCTTCCTAAATAGGGTTGGGGTTAAGATTTGGAGTGCAGCCTAATGATTCTGAAACGTGTCTAAAAGCATATTCCGTAAGAATTGCATTTACAAATGCTGGGGGAATTACAAATAACATTGTGATGTAAGGAGATATTTGGTAATGAGCAAAGAATTGTGAGTTCATGAGCTTCAAAACGTTCTAAAGGTTACCCAGTCTTGTATTCTAACAAATTAAAGGGATGTGAAAAGAGGGGAAATCATTTTTCAACAAGTCATCAGCTAATGATTGAATTACAAAATCAATCAGCCCATAAGTGTTTCTGTCACCCACCTTGGCCATCCTGGGGCTGAAGACCTCTGTTGCATTTGTAAAGACCGACAGCACCACCTCCGCGGCTGTCATAGAAGCATACTTCTTCCTGAGCTCCAAGCTGCCTAGGGAGGAAAAGGAACCTGGGCCTTGCACTGGCTCCATCACGCTCTTCTTCACCTTCCTCATCCGCTCACGGACCTCCTCCTCCAGCTCCTTCTGGATGACCTCCCGGGCCTGCTCCAAATAGGTGTGCTCACAACGACTCACCTTGATTAGGGTCTGGAGGGGACCGAGAAGGAGTGTAAACAAATTTAGGTCAGTCAGTTGAGACACTTCACTCCTCTATACCTGTGCTCGATCAAACTTTGTCATGTTGTACAAAACATAACAAAAAACTAAACAAAATAATAAATAACAGTAAGCATCATAGTGTCTCTCACCGCTATGGGCAGCCCAACGCTGTGTATCCTGATACCCAGCTCGTAGGGAGAGTCACAGCTGTTCTGGTCAGCCAGGTACTTCATAAACTCTGCCAGGTCTACTTTTGGCTTGTTCTGCTTCCTCCTAAAAACGCGAAGTTGCTAAAGAAAGAAAGTACAGTAGATAAATTAAGACGAAAAGTCAAACTGAACCCACATACTTCATCAAAAATGGTTCCTTGACTGTCCCGGAAATTGTGAACAAAAGCCATGAACCCAGGCTCTCTGCTGTTCCATGTTGGGTCATAATTGAATCCATTAAACCCCTATGTCAGTTGCCATGTCAGTCGCACCCTCAGGATATCCAATGTCTCGATCTGGTGGATGTCATCGTCCTTGGTGTTGCTGTCGATCTTGAACATCTTGTGGATGAGGGGAAGCTTGCAGAGGGGGCCCAGGTTCAGCTCCTCATAGCGCTTCTTGTCCTTCAGGGCAGCCAGTGACTGGCCCAGCTCATACAAGGTGCAGATGGCTGTCGCTGCTTCTGTAGACTGACAGAAAAAAACGCGCCAATTAGCAACCCAACATACTCCGGATAAATTATTGCATAAACAAAAACAATACATGGGGTAATTTGCAATTGTATGTGTGCCAACCTCTATGAACATGTTAATCTCTCTGGTGGTGTACTGAAGATCCTTCAGAGCTGGTATTTGCCAGGATTTTATCCTGCCTGACTCCAGGGAGGGAACCTGCATCAGCATGCACACTCTGGATATCACCTGGATGGAGGGTTGGAAGGCATTCAAAGGATGTTCAGGGAAGGACACGATTAGGAATCCTTACAACAGTCAGTCATATGCATTCCTAAACCTAACAAGTTGAAAAATCCACCCTCAGATGCTATTACACTGTTCGATATCATCAATTTGTGATAAGTGTGCGTTAACGTTGATGCAAAATAGTGAGTCTAGAAAGAAGCCCTTGCTCTGAGAGGCTAACAGCTATGCTGGAAATATGATGAAAACCTGACGTCACTTCATTTACGTTTGGATCCACAGAACAGTGCCCCAATGTATCCATCAGCAGCAGTGTGTCCTGTTTAAAAGCCCTTGAGCAAGACAACAAATCCTCACCTGCTCACTCAAAGTAAGCTGATCTGCACAGAGTGCAGTAAATGTAAACTTGATTTGCCCTGGCCCTTCCACGTATTCATCAGTTATAGCTGAATGCTAATACAGTTCAAGTGCACAAAACCCTACTGTGTAGGGGGCTGTCAGGGCTTTCAGTGCGGTCAAGGGGACTATATTTTTGTGCATTCCTCCTCACCCTGTCTTTGGTGACCAGCTCTCCCTCTGCAGCAATCTCTCGTATCACTTCCTCCACCAGACCGTTGACTGTCTCTGGATCCAGGGACCTGTTCCACCTCCTGCCTGGAAGATTCTCCTCGTCCTCCTGTAGGGCCTCTGCTGCCCGCACATTAGCCCCATGGACCTCCCTCTGCTGGGCACGGTAAGCTTCCCTAAACACTGGGGCATTGCCTTCTCTCTGGGTTTCATCTCTCAGCTTGCTCTTCTTGTCTTTGCTCGGCTTCACCTTCGCCCCCAGCGCTGGGAAGTCTGAGTCGGACAGGGAGCTGGACGGCCTGGCCTGTTTCTGCTCACTCTCAGGCTCTCTCTTGGGATTCTGCGTTGCTGTGGGAGGACATGGCAAACTGAGGATGAAAAATGATCGTAATTTCATAGTTTTTAAGAATGTTTCTGTGTGTGGTAGCATCTGCCCACCTGCAGCTTTTTGGGATAGACCATTCCAGGGGTTTGGTGTTGGTTCAGACACAGTTTGTGGCTTCCCAGGGCGAGATGCTTCCCAATTATCATACAGAGACATGTACTGCTCTAGAGGGAGCTCTTCACCATAGTCCTGAAAATAGCAGGTCTGTAGCTGTTCCATGGATCCAGCAATAAACGGGTTCTTCTTTATCACCTATAACACATCAATAAACCTTTATTGACAAGGTGCTCAATATATACAGCCCTCCAAAGGCAAATAGCAGTAACTACTTTGTGTGTTTTAAAGGTCAAAGGTCATGACTTATTATTAAGATTTAGCCTAATGTTTAAAAAAATATACCCATGAATGGCACTAATAATAACAAAAATCATTACAAACACAAACTTGAACACACCTTTAGCAGCGGGATCACTAAGCAAGCCTTACACTATGGAAGGTCACTGACAAGTTCTGCAAACAAACCCAGTAGCTAGTGTCTGTGTCCGACCCCCTTTTTTTTGCCTAGCACATACTTCTCCAGATTTGACACTACTGACTTTACATCACAATGTGACAACCTCCTCCAAGCCCTGCCAAACACACCAATCATCACATTGTTCTCAGAACATGAAGTCCATGTGCAATTCAGCAGATGTAAAAGAAACTCGTGACCCAAATGGCAGCTTGGGGAGTGTCTTGCGCCTCCGAGCTCTCGCTGGCTTTCTAACCCCTGTTCCAGAAATCCATCTGGTGGCACTAACATCTATAGCTGTCATTACAGGTGGAGCACTCCAAATATCCAGGCATTACACTGGGCAATAAACTCACTTTCTCATATGCAGACTCTGATTTCTCAATGTCCAACCCCATCTCCTCTGTACTATATTGCAGCATCATTTCTCATCATATCCTGTTACACAGACTCATGTTTCTTCGCATTGTTCACTACTGCCAGTAAAAACCTACTAATCAAGACTCCAAACATACAAGACTTTGACTGACATTTGGTCACAGGTGCCGTGTCCCACTATGTAAGCAAGGCAAGTTCAATAAAAGTTTTGGCCCAAATGCCATCACTAGCCTCATTAACTTCCTGGCTATTTTTTCTTCTACAACTATGTAAAATGTCTACTTTATCCGCTATCGTGGTGAGTTGGTCTATGGGTTAATGATTGAATAAAACTAATAAAGTGCTAATCTACATGGTGTAGTCCACTTCAGTACCAGCACTACATTTGAACTTGAACTTGAACATCATGAAGGTTTTTCTCTCAGTTACTACCCTTTCGCTATACAAGGAAGGATAATATATTTAAAAACAAGAAGTGTCAGTATTTAAGATTCATGTAAAAACAGTAGATTAGAGTTAGACCAGAACAGTTAGATTCGTGGTCAAAAATATTTAACATTTGAAGCAAAAGGTAACAGAGGAAAAGAAAAATCAAACTGAAAAGCGCTCTAAGGTCTACAGACTAACTGACCTCTAGGACCCTCTGGTACAACTGCTCTTGGGTCAGTTTTTCTGTTGGCTTGGACGTGCTGGGGAGCGGGATACCAGGGGCAGAACAGGTGGAGGAAGCGGGAGCAGCAAAATCCAAAGGACCTCCAAAGGAAATCCCTGTCACAGTAGGAGGCCCATTGTGAGAGCTGGCATCTACCTGTGGCGGGGCAGCATCAGGGATAACCAGCGGTGGACCTTTCCCTGACTGAGTTTTGCTTTTCTTGGGTGTGGCAGGCCTGCTGTCCCCTGTGGCTTTTCCTGACTTCCCAGCTCCAGCTCCGGCCCCACTTCGAGGACGGTGGGTCCTGTGGAACACCTGTTCCCCCTCCACAACCAGATCCCCATCCAGAGAGGCTACCAGGCAGGCAATGGTTTTGAAGCCCAAGGAGGACAAGGTCAGGTTCTGGTGGTAGGTCTGGCTATAGACTATAGCCACCTTCTTCAGAGGAATCCCATCTGGGTGAAGCGTCATCATGTCCACTATATTTGTCAGAACCTTCTCCATCTCTAGTGATGCTATCAGGGGAAGAAGAGATCACTGTCAATGTATTAATACTGTAAAGCAAATAAAGTTTAGTCAGTGCCCTGAATAATAGGCTACCTACAGTCCATGTGGCTTAAGTACTGAGTTAAAAGGAACACACGGAACAGGATTAGGGCTGAGTATAGTGCAATAAAACACAATCCTAACCACACCCACACCTTAATGGTACAACCACAAATACTGGTAAGCAATTTTAATGTAGCTCACACCTTGGAGTCAGTAACAAGGGCGGTTATTTTTCTTCCTACTAAAGTGGGCCTATTCCCTTTTTGAATTTTCGAGCAATGGAATGTCAGTTTGATGATGCCGTTTGTTTATGTCACTTCAACCACAAAGCTGATACCACTGTATTCAAATTATTTAGCAACCAAACTATCATACTGCTCCAGTTTGGAGAAAGTATAATAGAATATATTTTCTTTGTTAGACCTTGGCACTTATAGTACAGTAACAACCATATATGTAGTTGCATAAAAACATATCAAAACACTGATTATGCTTATTAGCCAACACATTACATTACCTACATATGTGGAGGCAAATGTACAAACTACAATCAACAGCCATACTAATAAACAGAAAACACAGAGTGTATCTTACCCATTTTTTCAGATGACAGATGACAAGAATTGTAAAGTGTCTCTCTCAGAGGTTGAACTAAACTATATGAACCAGCAAACTTGCTCTGCTGTGGTTTATTAACTCCCCCTCCTCCCTCCACCCTTCTTACTGTGAACCAACCACAGCAAATTCAAAGAGAAATGAAACTGAAAGTAACTGGCTGGCATGCTCATTCCAATACATGACTGATTGTGACCAACAAGCAAACTCTCATATTCCTGGGAATAGTCCTGTCTCACAAGACAACCAAAGCAATAGAAAGAGGCCACCGTGCAGCAAACAACAACAGCTGGTTTCCAATGCAGTAAATTAGCATGCAGCCTGTCTTCTGGCCTTATCGTATGACCTAACCTATTTATTAATTTAACCAGTAAATGGCCAGTTTTCTACCCAAACTATATCTGTTCAGAAACAAGTTTTATGATATAGTCTGATGTGTGTGTGTGTCTGTCTGTGTCTAATAGATTTACAACAGCCGGAGGACCAGTAGGCTGTGTAATGGGTGGGGTGACATGGGATTGAAAATAAACAAAACTGGACTGTAAAGGCAGTTCAAAGACAAAACAGAAGGGAAAATAAAACAGAAGGGAAAACAAAACAGGTGATGTAAAGAAGGGAGGGGAGGGGTGAGGAGAGGAGAGGGGAAACAGTGGCTTTAAGTTTCACTTTCCTGATCTGCCACAGCTGATTTGCCTGAGCTGTTGCCAAGGAAAGCACGTGACCTGATGCTAGTGCCAAGTCACTGTGACGCAGTTAAAGAAAATAACCAGAGAAAATCTAACTTGTAACTAATGAAATAGGAAATCACCACAACTTCATGAACGTGAAAGCCCCTGTCTAACAGTGAAAGCAGGAACTAGGCCAGTAAATGAGTGTTGTGGGAGATGGCACATAAAGTTAGCGGCACTATAGAAGTAGGATAGGCTGTAAGAACAATTTAGTACACAACAGTGGTGGTCAATGAGACAAACAAATATTGTCTCACTTTTTCAATGATTTAATCTCATCAAAAGAGCGGCTACTGCAAAGACACCTGAAGACAGACAGGGACACAGGAGCTCACCTATGGTGCAAGCTGGCGCCTCTCTCTGCTTTCTGTTATCATCCTCCCCCTCGTGTCCCTCCATTTTCTTCCTCTTCCTATCCTCAGGAGCTCCTGGCTGTTTGCGGTCCTGCACTTTCTGACCTCTGTAGCTCATTAGCAGCAACACTTTCTTGTTGTTCACCCTCGCTAAACACACACAGTCCCCCAGGAAATCATACAGCTCCTGGAATCCCCCTAGCCCATAGTCTGCAAGGGCCAGCTGTCTACCATACAGATGCTTGTAATGGGTGCCCAGCTTCGCCACCTCCACACCTCTGGGTGCACTGGCAAGCATGGTCAGTAACTCTCCACTCAATCTCTCAAGATGGATTTCTGGTGATGAAGTAAACAGATTCTGCCTTGGCATAACACAATGCTGAATGTTCTACTTCTTCTAACATTGCTCAGGTATGAAAGATGTTGGTGCACTACAAACACTTGTGTTCATTTTAGGAACACTTGTGTTCATTTTAGGAAAAATCCACACTAAAACTCTTTAACACTATTAAAAACAATTTCTCCACTGACAGTAGCCTCAATATACCAGAATGTAATATGTTGCATTTTGAGTAAGGGATGAGTCTGCAATCACAGACACGCACCAATGCTCATGAACTAGTTGCTAGCTAGTTGTATTTATATGCCCACCTTTGATTGGATGCAACAAGTTCATGTCCATTCTCTGGGGGTTGTTGAAAGTAGTAGTAGACGAGGCAGGTTGAGGGAAAGTGGGTACACCAAAAAAGTAAACTACAACATTTAATCACAAAATAACTCTTTGAATGCACTGAACATCACAGATTGATGATATATAACAGTGTAAGAGTATCTGAGGGTGGATTTTTCCTTTAAGCTTTGCACTTGCTGAGACCAACAGAGAGCTAGATATGAGGCATTTGACAAACACTGACAGCATATCATTTCTCTCCTCACCTTTACTGCTGTTGTTTACAGCGTGGAGACGCCCCCCTGCTACTGATGATGCGGGAGAGGATGCACGAGCACACAATGATGAAGACGATGGTGTAGCTGACATTTGAGGAGTGACAGGCCACATAGTTAACCCACTTGAGAAGCAGCGTAATTGATCAGTCACACTCCTCAGCAATGTGCCCAGAGGTTCCGGCCTATAATGGGACAAGCAAACTTGATTTATAGAAAGGGGGAGGGGTTAACGTAACTAGCGCCAGAGTGATGGTCAACATGTGCTTAACAGAGAGGGAAAAGCACTATCTTATAACAGAGATGACAGGGACAATAATACAAGGATGGCATACATGTTTTGGCAGGGAGAGGGCCATTATAACAAACTTAATACAGTTTCAAGTAACGTTACAGTTACAAGTAAAACGTCACACTGGCATAATGTTAACTTAGTCTTGCAAACGTGCAAATGCTCGGGACGTTGCTCTCTGCAAAGTATTTTCTAACTCAAGCTAGCTACGTTAAGTTACTTGCTCCCAATACTCCACAGTTAGCTAGCGCTAACTAGCTGGTTAAGGATGGTTGGCCAACTTCCCAGCTACCTGTTGTGTAGCCAGCCAATTCCTTTTGTTTGTTGCCGTTTTCTTGCCTGTGTCTTTCACTTCATTTGTCATCCTGAAGTCTCTGTGCCCACGGGGGAGAGGGATGGGAACCATGCCCGCTAACTTTAGCTAGCTGAGTTGCTATGCTAGCTAGCAATTTGACGTCTCTTTCATCAGCAGTATCCTGATATGACCGTTAATAACCAACTTGGCTAATGTCACATTCTTGATATGTCTGAATCTTGACAGGTTGAGTGTCTTGTGGTCAAGTACAAGGCGAGACTACAAAGGTGTCGGCTAACAACTGTAACCCTAGTAACGCTAGCTACCTAACATTATGATGCATTCTGGTCCAACGAGAAAGTTGGGAGATACGAACTTCCTACTTGAAAATACCATTCACCTCAGATTTCAGGTGGTAAATAATACTAGAAAATCTCGTTCACCTCAGCATTCAAGTGGTAAATACTATTTGGGAATTCTGGGTTTGGCGATATACCGCTATTTCTCCGACTTCTTGAATCCAGACGTCCCCAACAAGGAGATTTGTAGTCCAGTGTAGGGGATGATATATTCATTCAACAATCAAAATAAACGCTTTTCACCAGATAGGTCATTTTGTGATTACAGCTATTAAATTGCCAGAGCATGACACAGCTACCTGCTGACCGTGGTTGACATTACAATCTGTTTTCCTATAAAAACATGAACTCAAATGTATCACAGATGTATTAATTGTATGTTTATTATGTGTGAAACAGCTGATTGGGAGAAATCAAATATACATAAATCTTCAATCATGGCATTTGACAAGCGTCAGACAAAGTTAAAACGCGAGAACACGGATGTGTCAAGGCGTTCAGACGGGTTTTCCCATAGGTCTTGAATGCAGCATCGCTCTGTTTTCAAGTGACATCATGTATTTACAGAGCAGTTAGAAAGTGATACGGCGACACCTAGAGGGCAAATTTACCGTTCCTCCTTTACCAGTGAAGGCCAGCTACTCTATTACTGTAATAACCATTACCAAAACAGACAGAATGAATAAAGCAGGGGCCTGTCACACGAAGCCAGCAGTTAGAGAGCTAACTTTGGTCTTAATCCGTCTTTTCAGTCTCACGAAGGTGATTCCAGACAGTGATTCATTAAATAGACTGCAGTGCACTCATATTCCATCACCACAGCCCTGGGCAACATGAGGTCGATCTTTTCACAGCCTCAATGTGACACAATATTGCATCAGTGAGAAGAATAAACTTTTACAATTTACTATATTTTGAAAATATCAGAAGCACATGTTTACATAATCCCACAATAATTTATAGTTTATTTTTTATTGCTTGATTATTTTATTATTTTCTAACATTTTTATTGCTCCTTTTTGTGTGCTTAAATATTATATTTCCTTTTCCCCAATGAATTATATTACTTTTGCAGCTGCAATGACCTAATTTCCCCACAGGAATCAATATTTTCATTTTATCTCATAAAGGAGGGGTATCCTAGGATGTGGCAATTCTTTGTAGCCTCTGGTGATTTTGGTACTTGGGGGTGTTTAGTAATAACAGTAAAAAAATCTTTATCGTGCTATTTCCCATAGTTTATATAGTCACCAACTATATAAACATTCAGGGGCCCGTTGCATAAAGCGCGCTAAGAAAAGTAGGGATTAAAGTCCAAAACCTGACTTGAATGAACTTAACAAATCAGTCGGGGCTAAAGCGGTTCCATAAAGGTCAATTCAGGTTCACGCAATCAGACTAAGGGTGCATTCCATTTGGTAACGATTTCTCCTCGTCTCCTCGCCTCGCGTCTCTTCCTCGACTCCTCGGTCAAAGGTCACGGAGGAAACGAGGAGAAGATGCGAGGAGGCGAGTGAACCTGGCTTGTCAATTGGAGCATCCTCACACCGCCATATTGAACTGACGTGTGAAGCGTTGCGTTGAGGCTCCTCCCGCGCAGGATGACAGCTGTCTAAATTATTCTAAGGCTCATGTTTTATCCACATAAAAACGTTTAACAAAGTTCAGATTAATGTTTAATTCATCTAAATTATGCCAGCCTCTAGTGAGCCTTGTCTACCTCATGAAGGTAGAACACTTCAAAAGAATCCCTAATGCCTAAAAAGCGTTTCTGTTTCTGTTTTTATTCAGTTTTTTTGTTATTCTGTCTGCTGTATGCTACATTTTAATTTTGTGAAGCACTTTGCAGCACTGATAAGAAGGTGCTATACAAATTGTCCAACTTTTATCCTTTATGCGACTTGGATTAGACAACGATCATGTGGGCTGTTTGACACTTACTGGCAATGAACCAAAGTGCTTTCTTTTTATTCCTAAATAAATAAATACAATTCCCAAATAACCATAGATCTAGCTGTAAGAGCAAAATGTGCGATTTAAAACAAGGAAATGCTGTTAATGTTTAGTAAGAATTTATTCTCCAGAAAAGAAATTCCATGGCAACACACACAAACACAATTCATAAGCATGATGAACACTGAATGAGAGACACAT
The DNA here is from genome assembly GCF_046629955.1 of Centroberyx affinis. Taxonomy (NCBI): domain Eukaryota; kingdom Metazoa; phylum Chordata; class Actinopteri; order Beryciformes; family Berycidae; genus Centroberyx; species Centroberyx affinis. Next base: position 98,750 of record NW_027282136.1, on the reverse strand, counting down.
CAAACAAACGCAGCAAACCAGCTGGTGATCCAGAGAAGACACAGAAGTGATTCCAGCAGTGATTCCGGCCTTTATGATGAAAATATGTCCTGTCATGGCAACGGTCATTGCCAAGGTTATGAATATGGTGAGAATGGAAACAGAGGTAGGCTACGCCTAAAAGGCAGAGAATTTTTTTTTTTTTTTTTACATTAAAAAAAATAAATTAAATTGTCTCTAATGTAGTTGAAAATCGCTCCGTCTGCTGCTCAGCCCGTGCGTCCTCGGTCACTTCCCGGAGAAACCCCAGCAGCGCTCCCTCTCCTCTTCGCCTCTTGGCTGGCGGGGGAACCGAGGAAGCCGCGGAGGTCACACATGGGAGCGGGCAGCAGCATCTGATGGCTCCGGTTGCTCATCAGGGGGACTGGGATCGGGGCTGGATCGGGGCTGGATGGGGAGCGCACGGCTGACTCCGGCTGCTGGTCCACACGAGTCTATTAAAGCAGGAGGGAGCGCCGATGGCCTCCCGCCGGTAGTCTCATGCATGAGGGAAAACCGGGGCCAGCTGCAGCCGTTTGCTCCCCATCCTCAGACCCAGAGCCCGGTGCTGCTGACTTGAGGTCCTATTAGAAAGAGACGCGCATGGTAAAAGAGTCGCATGTGTGCATTTATAGGCTATTTCTATATGTCCTAATGAACGGATTTCATTCAGGCTTATTAGATCATGGAATGTCATTCATATTAATGATAAATAACTATAAAATAAAATTCACGTTACTTGCCCCCACTCACCCTCTCTATGCTCTGGAGGATCAGCTGACGCGTCTCCTCTGTCCCTATAATCACATTCAAGCCTTAAGATCATTTCCTGATGCCTATTTGGGAAAAGTTTGACATCCTACAACTACAACAGATCTGTCAGTATATGAACCTTTAAGTATAACCCTTCATTAACAAATGTCCGGCTAACATTTAAAACCTCTGCTATTTCTGTTTGAAGAATATATAACAAGTTGGGGCTACTTACACCTGTGGATTTTTTTTTCTGCCAATGTCCGCACGTTTTCTGATGGTATGGAGGCGGGCTTATATCCGCACGTGCCAATGGTTAATTGCCTTCACTCATTATTTCCGCATCGAGGATACACCTGAGTATCCTCCGACCACGCCTTATTGGAGGACGGAGGCGAGGAGACTTGAAGGATCCTTCATGCATCTTTTAACCAATTGGAACATCCTTAATGATGGCGGCTCATTTTTGGATGCCGAGTCACCGAGGAGACGAGGCCGCGAGGACGGAGGAGAGGATGCATTTTGGCCAAATGGAATGTACCCTAAATCGAGACAGGTTCAAGTAGTCAGGATAATTGCGTGTGCACGCCATTCTTAAGCAGCCCGAGAGGTCGAACATGGATCACATGGCAAAAAGCAATGGGAAAGAGAGAGCGGCGATGTTCACGGCCACCGAGCAGCGCTTATTAGTAGAAATACGGTATATGAAGGAATGAAATAACCAAAAAATGTAATGCAGCTGCCATAAACAAAACAAGAGAGAAAGCCTGGCAAGAAATTGCTGATCGATTGATTGCGTAAGTAGCAACTAAGTTAAAATGTAATAAAATATTTTGATACAAACAAAATTAAATCTTGGGCACTGTCGTGCCAAAAAGCGATTGTCCGCTAAAAAGTGATTGCCGTCCGTGGGAGCGCGCGCAGCCTGTTAAAGCTGTATCGCCCAGTTTATATAGCCTACGTCTACAGCTGCTTTTATCTGGATCAAACAGTCATAACGTGCAAATACACATAAGTTTATGTCCGTGGTAATAGCAAAGGTATGTCTTTGTGAAACTTTAACGTCTCTTGTAACCGAATAATCACAATTGTGGCCAAAGAAGTGTTTGCAGTTTATAGCGTAATCAGGCATGGCATTTACATGATTATAGGCAATACTATAGTATTGTTTCCGATGTTTATATGTGTTTGGTATGTCTAATATCCTTGTTTAGGCCTATATTTGGAAACTAGCTTATAATAAACATGATTTATGGATGGGTTATATATAAAATAAAGAAATGATCTCTTTTGCAATTATCCTTATGACTCTGCATTATTTTACCTGCTCTGTGCCCTAGATTATAACCAATCCAGTCCTTTTTACCAGTTTAAATATCTTTAAAGCTGCAATAGGCCTACAACCCATAAAAGGCAGTTTTCCGCTGCCAAAAAGTGATTGCAGCTCCTACCTTGAGACTTAAAGGTTGTTTCTGCCTCAAAATGACTTGATTTCATTCATGAGGGTTATATTTTAAAGATTATAACCCACCCAGTCCTTTTTACCTGTTGAAATACCTTTGAAGGGCCAATACAACCAGTAACATGCAGTTTTCCACCAAAAAGTGATTGCAGCTCCTACCTTGTTAACCAAAGTTATGGTTTCTGCTAATAGGGATCATGACGGAAAACATGGTATTTGGGCCCAGGGTTCAAAATACAGAACTATTAACATGAGTGCAGAGCAAAGGCATATTGTCCCTGTTTACCATTACCGGACACACTGCTGTCACTGTAGTTAAGGACAATTAAGCTTATTGAAATTAGAGCCATGAGAGTCTGTGCAGCATGGTATAGTTGAATGGCTTCAGTTCAAGACTTTAATCCCATACAAATTTGTATTTGACATCTTTCATTTTGTCTTTGTAAACAGCATCAAAGTATTCTGCTTCTGCCACTGTTAATTGGTTTTTCCAGTCTCCAGCAATACCTGAAAAATAACATACAATAAGTGGAACCATTATGTAGTGAAAAAAACAGTATGTAAATTGTTTCCTTGATTTGAATATGGTTTTGCTCATTAAAATGTGCTTGCTACAGTAGTATGTGTAGTATTACATGTATAACAGTATGGAATAGGCAAAGATTCCCAGGTAATTCCTAGTTAGTGTATTGGGCTGACACATAAGATCACAGCTCATCACGGCTGTAGACCACAGCCATTAACAAATGAACCATAAATATGTATGTAATACTGAGGCACACCTTTCCTGAGAAACTCCGACTTGCTCTGGTCCATGAATTCAGAAGGGACCATAGAGTAGTTGGACATCTTGTTCTGCTTCATGTTCTTGAACACACATCGGTCTGCTATCTTCTCTACCGTCTCAGAGTTCAGAGGTTTCTCCAGGAACTGGGCCATTCTGGCCACAGAGTCCTTCAGGTCCTGTAACAGAGCAACACAGCACATCTCAGCTTCTTACAATAGCACTGGTATTAAGGTTGTATATTCTTGTGATGTCAGAATTGAGGAATATAGTTGGAATATAGTTGAAAACCTCACCATGATCATTTCTTCATAGGAGATGTACATTGTGTGCTCTTTGTCTGGAGCATTCAGCCAGCCTTTTACATGATCAAACCATGAGCCAAACATAACTGGAGGGGAGAAAAACACAAGCATTCCATTATAATGAGTGAATGAGGAACTTCTTTCCTCATCAACTACCAATGGTACTTTCATAGCAGTAAACAGTGTGGCCTTTGAGCATTGCCCAAGCTAGATCTTGATTGCAGCTCTGTGACCCCAGCTGTCTGTAAAATACAATTCAATTGAAGCTTATTGTAGATAGACATATTAAATAAGAACCGTACCTTTTCCGTTGAGGAACTTGTGAAGGAACTCGTTCTGTGTGCCTGGGTTGACCACGAAGGAGGCCATCCTATAGAAGTGAAAGGAAGACGTAAACACATCTCTGGGGTTCCTCATGACATAAATGACCTGAAATGGAGAAATCACATCCGTTAATCATTTAGCCATGCAATTGCTGAGGAAAAGCGGACTCTGCTTGGGTTCAGAGTGTCCAAGAGTATAGCTTCTTTAAGTACATATGTATGGGTCACATATTATGCACTTATTTATCTTTTTTACTGCCACAGTCCTGGCATTAATTGTGCATCACACAAAATGTACAGCAGATTATACCTTTGGCTTGGCTTTGAAGAAGGACAGTGGCATCATGCTATAGTGGAAGTGTGTGGCAAAAATGCGTGGAGACGGCCTCTGCTCCAGTTTAAGAATGCTGGCCCGGTGCTCCTCCAGCCAGGGGACCCGGTCCCAGTTGGGAACAGTCTCAACTGAGGCTGGATCTCCTCCACTCTGGATCAGAGGAACAATCTCCTGCATCCATGTCGTACCTGAAAGCAGGACCCAAGAGGTCAGATTTGAAACTTGCCTTGGAATCTGTCAATCTGTACAATCCAGTATATTATAAAATCATTATGCCTGTAATCTGTAGGTAGATTTAAGACTAACCTCTGCATTGCATAACACATATTTCTCAGATTAATCTGCTCAACTGTTGATCAATTTCAACATACTGCCTACACGTAGATACATGCTGTCATGATTTGACATGCTGTATTCAGCAGTATTTGTCTTAAGCTGTAAGCCTTGTATTTTAGTAATTGGAGAAAAGTTCATAAAAGGAGTGAAAGCAATGTAAATAACCACAATAAATGTGTTTATTTATCTCGGCTATTTTACAAAGGATTAAAGTCCAACAATAATATGCTGTGTCTTAGTTTCTATCTTTAAACAACTACAGATTGCTGTCCATCTGAGAATGGCACACTGCTTACCTGACTTGGGGTAAGTCACAATGACAATGTCATCTGGACGAAAAGAAAACTCCTCGTAGTATTTCAGGCTCTGTGCAGGGTGTAGATGCACAGGGAGATAGACGCCCTTGTACACGGTGTATAACTCTGCCTCTGTCATCGTTCAAAGCAGCACAAAAATGTGGCAACGGGTAACTCAGCAGTTGGCGTAGCTCAGACACAGGCAGCTCCCTGTTGAACTGTTTGGACTGTTGTATCACAGATGCATGTCATATAAACTCCTCTCTTGCTCTATTTCTCTCACTTCCGGTCTCTCTCTCTCTCTCCTGCTATCTAGGAAAAGATTTTGTAATGACAGAGATTTTAGATGCGCTACACTCCTATACTCCTAGACCTGTACTTTAACAACACACTAACATTTAAGCCCAAGGGGTTTAAGAAAAAACATGCCAAGCTCTTAAATTCCACTGTACTGTAAAACTGACATTTGTAGACTTGCCAGACTTAAGTTCAAAAGACAGCGGCGTTCAAAGGTAGAACTGGAGGGTGAAATAGATGTTCAACAATTTGCTATGCATGACATTGAGAATGATATTTTTTGACTCAGCTGATGTACTTGAGAGTAAGTCCCCAGATAATTGTGAACAAATAAGGGCAAAAGCCAATATTCTTATCACAAACACAGATGGCACAGGTGAAAACAATTACTACAGAGAAAGTAGTTTAAACAAACTGTTTTCTAATTTCCTCCCGACCATTCCAATATGGTCAGAGCTTCTGGCAGCTGATTTGCATAGATTTTCTCATAAGTGTCCTTAAAAAACAAACTAGAATATGAAAAGCACAGCTATTAGTTTTATTTATTGTATTTATCTGAGAAAAACATTTCACCCATTATATTTAATCTATATACACTGTTGGGGCCTCATCTATAAACGTTGCGTACATACAAAAAGGTTGCGTAAGCCGGTTTTCACGCACGTCGGGATGCATAAAAATAAACGTGAGAATATGCGTGCTGTCCCGCAAACTTTAGACCATGCGTACGCACATTTTTCTGCCGTTGTCAGTTAGCAACACCAAACTACAAAGTAGTGAAACTCTCCAAAAATTAATTTTCAAATTTCAAAATGACATTTTCAGTCAGTTCACTACTCTGTCTATGAAGTGGTCTGTGAAAAACAGAATTATTTCCGCTGATGCATCATAATAGTTTGGTTATTTATGTGGATAATGTTTAACATTAGAAAGGGCAAAGCACATCTATCATTGTTATTTTCAATTTTAAGTTCCTCCAATGCTGAAAATGCATTTTCCTAAATATGAAGGCTAACTGTATTGTAATTCTAAAAAAGCCACTTGGGAACTAGATACAGGTGCTTTTTGCAATTTGCATAAAAACCCTCTATGTGTGAATGTGCATCTCTCTCTCCTCCGGCTTGCGACTGACCAATTGAGACAATGGAAAACCTAGTGAAACTAATTTCCCACAGATGACTGCAGGCCCTGCTCACTATGCCAAAACCAAGGTCACCACTAAACCGGACAGTTTTCTTTGTTTATGTGACATGGACATGTTAAAGCACATCAGGACTGTACAGGCGCACAGAGATCCATGGCAGAGATCCATAGCACACAGGAGGCAAGGCGCACAGATCCGTCTCTCCTGGGAACAAAACACTGTCAGGTTGACAAATGCACTCAGAATAAGTCCCGGGATAACTGTGTGATGTCCAAACTACTTGTTTGTAGTACCTGCTCACACAAACCACCAAAGCTGTGCGCTGACTGTGGGACTGAACGGTAAGAAAGGAAAGGCAACCCGTGCGTAAAAGTAAAAAAAATAGTGTCGAAAAAAAAATGGCACAAATGGAAAAACACATTGTCCATATTTGGAGCGACAGTTCAATTGTGCAATTTTACCTTTACTTACAAAGACACTGCGTGCGTAAAAGCACATTGGAAATATTTGGGGAGGGGAGCACTGTGCACATCGCCATTGATTTTGACAAGAAAGGGACAAGATTTGCATAGTTAATTCTGGGAGGAGACAAGGCGGTGTGAGAGGCTTGTGCATGTGCGCTCAATTTCACGTTGATTGGGATGTATAAAGGATTTATTTCTCTGTGTACGTACTTTTCAAGTTTTGTGAGTACACCATCTTTCAGTATGAAATCTACGCAGACTTTTATACACGAGGCCCCAGGTCTTTTCCTGCAAATACAATTTGTCCCCCCCTACAGCCAGTAGGAGTAGCCATAGTGACTACACAGTACACTGATAGTGTGCAAGGTCATGGAAAAAAAACAACCTGCCTGCTGTCTCCCGCCGCACACTGGGATAGCTCGCTAGCAACAAAATTGTCGACAAAATGTTACTTTCTACATTAAAAAAGAGAAAAATAGACAGTTTATCAGTGAGTACTGACAAGTACTTGTTTGTGCCAGTTAGTACAAAGCCTGTGTGCTTATTGTGCAGTGAAACGGTTTCTGTGATTAAGGCAATTCAAGACAATACACTCAAACTTTGACAGGACTTTTCCTTTTGGCTCTGATGCATGCTAATAATTTTCCACAAGATTGTTTAAGTACAAGATGTTTATTGTTTTTGCTCCTGCTATGGCGGGCAGAGTACAGGGCCTAGCTGCCCGGCTGGCACGCTGTGGCCTTTGGTCTAGTTCTAGTTTGCAGCACTGACTGTTTCACCAGTTATTGACAGATATGCCTGCTGAATGATTTACGTATCCATAATGACATTAGGTGCTTAGCAAAGGAAATGCCTTACAAAGGTTTCGTGAATTTGGGGACAAGGTTTTGACATTACTCCATAATAGTCAACAGAAAAAAGCGGACACATTTCTGTCCCTGATGATGAATGATGCGTTGACGGCCGAGTTTTGTTTTCTGAGTGACAAATTTCATCATTTGAATCAACCTAATAAGGAACTATAGGGCAGGAATAAAACTGTTGCCCAGATTATGGAAAAACGCCACATTTCAAATTAGACTGACCCTTTTGTCTGCTGATCAGCGTCAAGGGAAAATGCTTCACTTCCCTACATTGCATAGTTTCACCCACTCCTCCTCATCTGCACCAATAACTGGAGATGACAGCCTTTTTTTTGGCCTCCCGATTTGATGACTTCAGTATCCCTACTGAGGTAACGAGATGTGTAAAGGACCCTTTCTCTGTCGATGTTGCTGGACAGTTTGCAATGACAGCAAAGCAGCTGATTTCATCACTGGATGAGGCCTTATCTGTTTCTGCTCACTTCTCTCTGTCGCTAATAGCAGAGCCATGAATCCTAATCATACCTGTATTACCAGTTGTTGCTGTACATGGTTTTATCTTGTGACTAGAGTGTTGCTGACAATTAAAATACATAATCCAGGGGCCTGTCTCACAAATCAAGTTTAGTGACTTTGTGAGCTAACTTTGGGCTTAACCCTGGCTTTTCAGTCTCACAAAGGTGGTTCACTTTTAACGGGGGTAGCGAACCTGCTGCGGAGCAGGTTCAGTTCAGGTTATCGGATCAGAACGTATAAAAGGCCTGTCTCCTCACCAATCAGTCATTCCTCATATTTCTTCATCACCACAGCCCTGGGTAACATGAGGTCGACTGTGACTATGAAATCTTTTCACAGCTTCAATGTGACACAATATTGTATCAATGAAGAATGAACAGTGTCTTAATGAAGGACAGTGATAAAAATGTACGCATGTACCCCATCTGCATTTTTCCTCCAGCAATCCTCTCTAGCCTTGGCAGCAGCAACACTGTCTCCTTTCACTGCTATAATGTTTTTGTATTGCTCATATTTATTCATTACAGTTTGTTCTTGAGAGAAGGACACAGATGTTATCCATTTCTCTTGCCTGATGAAGGTCTCAGAACCGAAATGTGCCTATTTTTCAAATAAGTGTTTGAATTGCAAGAATAGACAGCGTGCGGGAGTCTCTTCGTTCTGCCGGCTTCCCAGTCCTCTCCTACGCACCCGTCTCCCGGTATAGGTGTGTGAAGAACCTAGTTTCCTCTGTCCATTTCTTTCCCATACCCACTTTTATAATTATAAATATAATAATACTACATGTTGAAAGTGTCGGCAGCATATGTTTACATAATCCCCCATATTTTTATTGTTTGATTATTTTATTATTTTCTACAATTGTTTCTTCTCTAGTTGTGTGCTTGCTTATATGATATTTCCTCTCCCCCACTGAATCATATTACGTTTGCCACTGCAACAACCTAATTTCCCCATGGGAATCAATAGTTTCATCTTATCTCATAGCTGCTCTTGATCTGTCCATGTTGCATGTGAGAAACTTGTGTGTGTGACTTAATTTCCGCAGGGTTTGCACAAGGCCCTTAAAGTGCTTAAAGTACTTATGCAATATTTAGCTTGCTTAAATTTAAGTACTGCAGTACCTGGAAAATTAACCTTTTATGACTGAAGTCCTTAAAAAGTCCTTAAATTTGAAAACAATCATTATTCTACTGTCATCCCCCCTATATTGTCAGAAACATAAGGCTTTCAAGTTTATTTTTCTTTCTTTAAAGTACACAGTGAGACACGAGGATGCTCTCGGCACCTCTAGGGTGGACTTGGGGTTTTCAACAGTCAGGGCTCTGAAACGAGTAATGGGCAAGGTCGGTGAGTTAAGGGTTTTAGAGGTTAAATAGAAAAAACAGCCACAGAGGCTGAGACCGCCACCAAAGTAAGGGAATATATGGTGCGATTTAATAGCTTGAAAGTACTAAATCAAATTCAAATGGGAACAAATTCTTCATTATGCCAGGGACTATTTTTGCTGCTACGGAACTACTTTCCTGAGATCGTCAACGTGTTTACGGTCGGCTTATTAAGTTGTTTGAGGAAAAAGTCGGCTGGCCGACGTGTTTTTAATCGTTTTTTTAATACAATGGAGTTCTATGTCTGCTGAGACATGGCTGTATTGGGCATCGGCTACATGGACACAAGACTTGTTAGCAAAACAAATTCATTGCTGATTTTGTTATCTTCATAGGATTTTTTGACGGTAATAAATGCATTAAAAAACAGCAGCCTTATCCTTTAATCCCATGGCCTTGTACCAACTGACACCATTCTGGTTACCTTGGATGTTGAAGCATTGTGTACCAATGTGCCACATGAGGGCGGCATACAGGCGTTGAAGTCCTTCCTTAAAGCTTGCCCCCCCAATTCTAAACCTTCCAATTTCTGTATTCTTTCTTTGGCTGAGCTAGTTCTGACCTATAACTATTTTATGTTCATGAGGCTCCAATGACTGATGACTTCAAAATCATTGAGAGATTGAGGCTGCTTCAACACTCCCCCAATGGTTTTGACGATGACTACCACCTGGAGGCAGTTGGAAAGAGATAACTTCTATGCTCCCCCAGGTGACTCATCTGGATTTGTGGCTGACTGCTGCTCACCCTGTGGATCCACTCTGGGCTGCCTTGATGAGTGGGAGCCAATGGTCAAATCCCACTTTGACTTGGAGAAGGAGGGATTTGGTGAGGAGCTCCTCTACGCTTCATCACATCTCTCTAGATTTGTAGTTGACTGCTCCCCACAGCATGGGCCAACTCTGGACCTGTAGCCTAAAGCAGTGAAAGTGTAATGGAATTAGTAAATATACTGTATGTTGACCATTAACACTTTCTATACCTCTATTACTAACAGTATAATCAATATTTATTCTAAATGTGGCTGTTTTCTTTACTGAGTCCATTTTGCTTTTAATGTACCACTTGTTTTCTGTAAAAAAACAAAACAGACAAAAACACATGCAACACATTAAAGTTTAGCAGGAAATCACATACGTCCATCTAGTAATCGATGTTAGGAGAGGAGACCCTAGACCAGCTGTTTGGTGACATTTCTGTAACAATATAGCATACACAAAAAAATATGGAACTTCAACACACAGTGACAGTTAATTGAACATACAAGAGCTTTATTGAATGTAATATACAGTATGTTGAGATTAAATATCAATTATGTCAATTTTATAATATAAAATTTAAAATAAAAACCTTCATAATCCCTTTATAAAACAATATCGGTTCTAAATACTTACTCCATAACTACAGGGAACAAGCACCGATAACATTTGTTTTGTCCCCCCTACTTACGTTATTGTACCCTGTAATTATTTTTCAAATATGCAGTAATTACAAAAATAGTTACACCATAACTACCTTATAAATCTCTAATAATTACAAAATTGTTACCACTTAATTCCTGGACATCTTGTTTTGTTGCCCTGTAGCTACAGCATTGTTATTTTATTAGTACCAAACAAACTAGTTACACCGTAATTAGCGGTCTGTAAAATAAAGCGTTACCTTTTATTTTTCACCGATTGCACCAAACTTTCAGCATAGCATTAGTGGACCAAGATAAACGATGATTAAATGAACACAATCGGATTAACAGTATGGCCACTATTAACCAATGAACTTGAAAATGGCCATGGCTTAACACAAAAATGGCCATAACTCCACAGATCTTGGTCCAATTATCACAAACTTGGTAGATGCATTAAGGGACGTAGTTGCCCTCAAAATTTCATGGAGCGCGGCCAATAGAGGGTGCAACAAATGGCAGAAAGACAAATTTGATCACAACTCAAAACATGATTGTTTATTCATCACTGAACTTGCTAAATATGTGTCATAAATCTGTTGAACAATGTGTGTAAAATTGTATATTAAAAATTGTAAAATTGCTATTTATTTATATCAAAGCAAACCACAGTGATCAAGGCAATTCAAATCGTATCTATTCTCTATGGGTTTCTGTGCATCATGGTATGGTTGAATGGTTGTAGCTCAGAGTATGTTAATCCCATACAAATTTGTATTTGACATATTTCATTTTGTCTTTGTAAACAGCATCAAAGTATTCTGCTTCTGCCACTGTTAATTGGTTTTTCCAGTCTCCAGTGATACCTGAAAAATAACATACAATAAGTGGAATCATTATGCAGTGAAAAAACAGTATGTAAATTGTTGGTTTTGCTCATTAGAATGTAGGTAATTTGCTACAGTAGTATAAGGTACTGTATGTGTAATGTGTGTGTGTGTGTGTGCATATATATATATATATATATATATATATATATATATATATATATATATATATATGTGTCTGTGTGTGTGTGTGTGTGTGTGTGTATACAGTACTTTGCAAAAGTCTTAGGCATATGTCAAAGATATCCATAAAGCGAAGATGCTTTCAAAACTAATGAAATGAAAAGTTTCTGAATATCAAAAATTTACAATAAACAGCAGTCTACTGGCACACTAATGCAGAAAACAAATAAACATCTAAGACTTCTAAGAAATATATATATATATATATATAAATATACATATATACACACACACATACATATATATATATATATATATTATATGTATATAAAACAAAGGAACCACAAATATGTATGTAATACTGAGGCACACCTTTCCTGAGAAACTCCGACTTGCTCTGGTCCATGAATTCAGAAGGGACCATAGAGTAGTTGGACATCTTGTTCTGCTTCATGTTCTTGAACACACATCGGTCTGCTATCTTCTCTACCGTCTCAGAGTCCAGAGGTTTCTCCAGGAACTGGGCCATTCTGGCCACAGAGTCCTTCAGGTCCTGTAACAGAGCAACACAGCACATCTCAGCTTCTTACAATAGCACTGGTATTAAGGTTGTATATTCTTGTGATGTCAGAATTGAGGAATATAGTTGGAATATAGTTGGAATGTAGTTGAAAACCTCACCATAATCATTTCTTCATAGGAGATGTACATTGTGTGCTCTTTGTCTGGAGCATTCAGCCAGCCTTTTACATGATCAAACCATGAGCCAAACGTAACTAGAGGGGAAAAAAACACAAGCATTCCATTATAATGAGTGAATGAGGAACTTTTTTTTCTCATCAGTAATTACTTTCATAGCAGTAAACAGTGTGGCCTTTGAGCATTGCCAAAGCTAGATCTTGACTGGAGCTCTGTGACCCCAGCTGTCTGTAAAATACAATACAATTGAAGATTACTGAATAAGAACTGTACTTTTTCCATCAAGGAACTTGTGTAGGAACTCGTTCTGTGTGCCCGGGTTGACCAGGTAGGAGGCCATCCCATAATAGTGAAAGGAAGACGTAAACACATCTCTGGGGTTCCTCATGACGTAAATGACCTGAAATGGAGAAATCACATCCATTATGTTAAAATTAACAGACATCTTTAATGTTTAACAACACTACAATAATAGAAAGTGTTAACCAAGTTTACACTTCAGAACATTAGCAAGTAACACAACAAAAAAACACCAATAAAAAGTTAATTAGTCACCAAAATAGTCTTTCAAAGAGCTGTGACAAGACCTCATTGGCAGAAATTCTTCAGGTGAGATAAAACACTATAAAAACTCGATAAAACTGCACATCTTATGTTAGGACCCCAAAGCATGGGAATGTTTTTTAAAGATCAAAAATTGCATGGGAAAGTTCCCTCAGTTATCAGTCAGAAAGAGAAAGAAAATATGTGTAAAACATTTATATTTTCTCTGGTTTTATAAGGCTATTGTGTTTGGGGTCAAAATGATCCCAAAGTGTGTACAGGACCTTGAAACGTATCATCATGTTACACTTTATAGTCCATAGAAATTATCCAACCGCACACTGAGACTTTGACAATATAGTCACATATTTGTTTTTCTTATAGCATTTGCAAAAATAGTCTTATAAAAGGAGTGAACAACGTGTTTCGCTTGTTGCTTCCTCAGGTTCGCGGTTGGATCATTTCCTTCTATGAACTATCTGTATTCCTGCGACCAACCAGCACCTGATTAGAAGTGGCTGTGCACGGACGTCTTGACTATACTTTCCAATGTTACACTTTATGTTTACCAGTCATCGAGTATCAAGCTGAAAAAAATAATGTTAATTATGTTTTTAGAGACATTAAGTGTTGAATGGGGTCAAATTGACCCCAAAGATAATAGGAGGGTTAAGCCATGCAATTGCTGAGGAAAAAGAGGACTCAGCATGGGTTCAGAGTGTCTAAGAGTATAGCTTTGTTAAGTGCATACGTATGGGTCACATATTATGCACTTATTTATCTTCTTTACTGCCACTGTCTTCGCCGTAATTATCCATCACACAACATATACAGCAGATTATACCTTTGGCTTGGTTTTGAAGAAGGACAGTGGCATCATGCTATAGTGGAAGTGTGTGGCAAAAATGCGTGGAGACGGCCTCTGCTCCAGTTTAAGAATGCTGGCCTGGGTCACCTCCAGCCACGGGACCCGGTCCCAGCTGGGAGCAGTCTCAACTGAGGCTGGATCTCCTCCACTCTGGATCAGAGGAACAATCTCCTGCATCCATGTCGTACCTGAAAGCAGGACCCAAGAGGTCAGATTTGAAACTTGCCTTGGAATCTGTCAATCTGTACAATCCAGTATATTATAAAATCATAATGCCTGTAATCTGTAGGTAGATTTAAGACTAACCTCTGCATTGCAAAGAACATATTTCTGAGATTAACCTGCTCAACTCCTGGAAGAATTTCAACATGCTGGCTACACGTAAAGACATGCTCTGTCATGATTTGACATGTTGCATTCAGTGGTATTTGTCTCAAGCTGTAAGCCTTGTATTTTAATAATTGGAGAAAAGTCTGTATAACAATAGAATAGAATAGATGGTTATTGTCCTCAGTGAGGAAATTTGTTTCCACAGCCAGTACAGGTGAAATACATACATACACTGAAACACCAACACAAAAAAAAGGAAAAAAAACAACATAGGCATACAGGTATACAGTTAGAGGTACGTGGAGGTGAGTCAGGAGTCAGAATGTTTATTAAGGTATGTAATGGCAAGGGGCACAAAGCTTTTCCCTAGAGATGCACCAATCGATCGGCCGGTGACCGGAATCGGACGGTTTTCAGCTGATCGGCCATGACCGGTCACCAGCAGATCAGTCTCATATATCCGATTCTGTGCCGGTCAAATTTAAGACAACAGTAAAAACTCTGCTGTAATAGTCCATACATCCATACTGATCTCCGTTCCAGCGCGTCCCATCTCCTCTCTCCGCCGCTGTCCTTTCCACCGCGCTCACGGGCCGCATTGATCCTCCCGATCCTGCCAAAAAACCCCCACCGAAATCTCGGACGGATCACTGGGAACAAATCGGCGCCCAGCTATCGGCCCTGGCCGGCACCATGCACCCGGGAGCGCTGGCTGATGTGCCGAAACCACCATACTCTGTGTCTCTCTCTCTCCGCCGACAGAACAGACGGCTGTCAGGTGGACTGCGCTCGTGCATAGGCATGGAAATAAACAGCGATTTTACTTTTCAAGCTTCAGTTTATCACATGCATGATATTGGTCAGCCTGCTTACTGTGTGGGAGAAACGAGCTACCTCCCGATCTCAGCGGAGTCAAAACAAAAAGTCATTTTTTTTCACCACAAGATGGCACTATGACTCTTTAAATCTCCATTACATTGGGCTGGGCTCCATGGATAACCTTTTGATGTAAATAAATGACATTAGGTGTGTGGTTATATAGATCTGTTGCACCAAAGTGGGATATACTGCAATTCATTTTCATTTGGATTTTATTTGTACAAAAAAGCTCTGTCCAGTAACCTGGAGCACTTTTTTATTTTGAGATTTGTTTGAGTGAGAGTGAGAGAAGGTCCTGTAACCTGGTGCAGTTTTGGAGAAAATGTAAGTTATTAATAGTCAATGTTTTATTATGAACATACAATTGAATTTAAATTTTCCATTAAAGAAAAGTTACAAAAATGTTTCTGTATGCTGTCAATTATAGTTCTTAAAAAGAAAATCGGAATCGGCCAAAATCAGAATCGGCAGGTCAGACTTTTAAAAAATCGGAATCGGCCAAGAAAATTGCAATCGGTGCACCTCTACTTTTCCCAAAGCGTGCCCTATTGCATCTCGCTGTCCTGTACTTGCAGCCAGACAGGAGCAGGACAGTAGTCGATGGACTGGATCTGAGATGATTGTGGTGGCTTTGCGTATATAACTGCTTTTGTGTGTAGATCTGTAATGTTGGGTGTCGGTAGGCCAATTATTTTTGAGGCTGTGGCTGTGTTTGAGTCAGTTTGTTGTCCAGGGTGATGCCGAAGTGTTTCATCTCTTCGAAGGTCTCCCCACTGATGTTTATTGGGGCGGGTGGCAGGGTGGTAGGCCTGACTGTTGACAGGGGGCTGATGGAAAATTCCTTGGTTTTTACTAGGGATGTTCCTAACAACTAATTTCCCTGTCGATTAAACGAAAATTTTAATGTAGACTAGTCGACTAGTCTAAAAGTAAGAAAACACTCAGAAAACAGTCAAAAATAAGCACAATTTAATCTTTAAGGTTAAAACGTTGTCTGAAAAAATATTGCATGTATTTAAGAGCCATTTGAAACCGTTAATCATATTCTTCAATAACTGTGGCACTTTGCGCCGTTTATTATGAACGTTGTACATTACAAAACATGACAACTCACTAAATAAAAGTTAACAAATAACATTTAAAAAAATAATACAAAATATTAAAAAATACGTGGTAGGCCTACTTACTCGACTGATGAAACATTTTTGTTCAGCGAAATCAACATGTCAACATGTTCGGGTGAAAGGCGAAACCTCAGTCTATTAACAATAAGTCCAGCAGCTGAAAAAACTCTCTCAGCTGGCACAGATGTTGCAGGCACACAGAGATAGCGACTTGCAAGCCGGCATAGTTCTGGAAAGCGTTGCATCTTCCCGCACCACCACACAAGTGGATCTTCGTTAGGTGGCATACAGGTTTACAACCTTATTTTCATTTTCTAGATCAAAATACTGCCAAACGGAGATGTCATCTCTGTCCGGTCCCACTTTCCACCTTCACATCCGGGTATAACCGCCTGCTGGTGCTGCAGCCCCAGCTAGTGGCAGGTGGCTGCGTAACATCTTAGACGCAACAGTTAAGCGGCGTTGTACATTATTAATAATTAGTTTAACCGACTAGTATTTCTGGTGCCGATTAGCGAGGGTAGAAACTTTTAAACGACTAGTCGACTAATCGCGCACATCCCTAGTTACTACAATGTTGAGTTTGAGGAAGTTGTCTTTACACCATTAAGTGAAGTGAGTAATTATGTCCTGGTAAGCAGTCACTGAATCCTTGTCATGCTGGAGGATGGCAGTAGGGTTGGGCGATGTCTACCAAATTGGCATATGACGATGTCCACAGTGAAACATCGCGATGGACGATGACATTGTTGTGGGGGGGGGGTGATTTTATAGACGAACAAGAAAAGATCTTCCATATGTCCGTAATGAAACGGATATATACTTTCTTTTATACTTTTTACATGTATGTACCTATGTTGGCTATTAATTACTATTTCTATTAGTAGGTGAGGATGGGCCCACAGTCCATCCTCACCTACTCACCCGGTCTTTCCTTACTTTTCCTCCCTATAGCCTATGCTTAACACTAGAACGGCCACGACGGTCATTTTGACCATTTTGAAATTTATTTGTGCAATAACTTTGTTGAATAAAAAAATACAATCCTGCTGGTACCTGACTTTTCCTAAAACGGTCTGAATTTTCATTTTAAATGGTTTTTATATAAATTACACAAAAGGCAAAGAAAATATGATAAATTTTTACCTATTTCGGCCATACACGGTCATACTGACCGCACGGAATTTCGCGCTATTTCATTGTTCATTTTTCCCGCGGTTGATGTTGCATCTTGGTTGCTTAGCAACTATCACTCTCTCTATCAGCTAGCGGTCTTGAGTGCTGTTTGCTAATTTTCTTACACATACAAATTATTAGATTTACTTGCAGAAATTGAGTAATTGCCTACGTTGGAGTTTGTTTATTTGTTTATTTGTTAGGATCCCCATTAGCTTTGCCCTAAAGCACAGCTAGTCTTCCTGGAGTTATAGTCTAAGGAGCGTTTAGAAAGTGTCTGACATGAGTCAACGAATGAAGAAAAATATGACTGCTGCCATGGCCCTGGAGATGCTTCAGAACTTGGACAGCGACGATTCTGATGCAGGGGATTTATCGGAGGTGGAAAGTGACAGCGACCTTTCCTGGGTGCATGAACACTCTTCATCTTCATCAGAGAGTGATTCTGAGTCCAGACCGAGGAAAAAGAGGCGGCTACTTTCATCGGAGACTACAGATCCAGATGTTCCATTCATGGCTGACGTTCCAGGTGAGCTCCGCTGCCCTGCGCTATAGATAGATAGATAGATGGATAGATAGATGTTCTTTATTGTCCACAAAGGGGAATTCATTTTGCTCAGGTCAGTAGCCTAGACCTAAATAAAATAAACACCACAGTACAAAACAGGAGGTAGGCTATGATTCTAAAAGACAAAAGAAAAGCAATGCCTTCTACTTATTCTCTCTCTCTCTCTCTCTGTCTCTCTCTCTCCCTCTCTCTCAGTGTGTGTGTGTGTGTGTGTACGCGTGTGCCCGCATGCACCACTGCACTATGCTCCGCTACATTTCTGGGGGCGCCACTGATAGTTATAGCCTGGGCTATTCATAGTTCTGCTGGTCCTATTATTATTATCATTATGTTATTAATAGTAGGCTATTATTGTTGTTCTAGGCCTTCCTGAACCTGAGCCAGTACCTGCTCTTGAGCCAACTGGAGTGGTCAGCCCGCCCTTGGAGTCATCTCGGCCGGAGGCGGCTGTGGAAAAGGGGAAGGATGGGACGGTCTGGACGGTCCTTCAGCCAACTGAACGTCCAGGGAGAAGGCAGAGCCAGAATGTCTTGACTGAAGCTGCTGGCCCCACAGCGCACGCCAAGCGCAACATCGAAGATGCGCTCACGGCCTTCTTGTGTGTATTTGACGATGGCATGCTGAAGCACATCAGGGACTGCACTGTGGATGAGGCACATCGGCACCGTGGTGACAGCTCCTGGGACCTGACAGTGGCTGAACTGAAGGCCTTCATAGCCCTGTTATATATCCGTGGAGCACAGGGTGCAAAAAACATCGCGTTGGACAGCCTGTGGTCGGAAAAATGGGGCTTCCCGTTTTTCAAGGAAACCATGGCAAGAAATCGCTTCAGGGAGATAATGAGGTTCCTGCGGTTCGATAAAAAAGAGACCCGACGTGTACGTCTGCAGGAAGACAAGTTTGCCCTGGTGTCGGCCACTTGGAACAAATTCGTTCAGAACAGCATAGCCTGCGACAAGCCCGGTGCCAACATTACGATTGACGAGCAGCTGTTCCCCACCAAGTCCCGGTGCAAATTTATTCAGTACATGGGGAACAAGCCTGATAAATTCGGCATCAAATTTTGGCTGGCTGCGGATGTCCAGTCAAAATACATGTTGAACGGGGCTCCGTATCTGGGAAAGGAGGAGACGCGGAGCAGAGGTCAGCTCGTGGGAGAGAGTGTGGTGCTGCGACTGGCGGAGCCATTCCAGGGGAAGGGAAGAAACCTCACCACAGACAATTTCTTCACCTCACTCAAACTGGCCACCGCCTTACAGGCCAAGAAGACCAGCCTGGTTGGCACCCTGGGGAAGACGAAGCGCGGGTTGCCCCCCTCTGCAAAAGAGAACGCGGAGCTGTTCAGCACAAAGGTTCTGAAATGTGCTGACGCGACGCTCACCATATACCAGGGGAAGCCGAGGAAGAATGTGTGCATTCTTAGCTCCGTGCACACAAGCGTGGGCATCACTGAGGGACCGAAGGCAAAGCCAGAGTCGGTGACGTATTATAATAACACTAAGTACGGCGTGGACGTCCTGGATCAGATGGCAAGGGCGTACTCCGTGAAAGGCGGTACACGTAGATGGCCAGTGGCTGTTTTTTATAACATCCTCGACCTTGCTGGGATCAATGCCCACATCCTCTTCAAGGAGTGCACCAGCAGCAACATACCCCGGCGGAAGTTCATGCAGCAACTGGCAGAGGAGTTGAGAAAGGAGTTCATAGAGGGGAAAAGGGCAGCATGGCAGTTGGCACAAGGTCCCAGTCAGCAGCAGAAGCAACCACCGCAGCAGACAGCAAAACGGAGGCAGTGCCAGGTCCGGAGAAGCTGCAGTCAAAATAAAACGCACTACACCTGCTGCAAATGCCGCAAACCTGTGTGTGGGAACTGTGCGAGGAGAACACAGGTCACTTGCGTGGACTGTGAAGCTTGAATAGCCAAGCACGCGTTTGATGTAAATAGTTAATATAAAGTTAGTATTATATGATTGTTTTATGGTTCTATAGCCTAAGTTTCGTTTTTGGCTCTTTTTTTTTGTTTTAGTTCAGCTCGTTTCCAGCTTTTTCAATTATTTTTTGTATTTGTATATATAGAAATGTGTTATAAATGTTAAAATAAAGTGTTAATAATCAAATTAATAATAATAATAATCAAATAAGATACTTTAAATTGTTATTTTCTTGTTCTGTTATGTTGAATGAATTTCTCTACGGAAAAATACTGGTGTGAATAAATGCGATGATATGAATATTGATGAATGTATGTAATTAAACTTGTTAAAATGTATATTTTGGTGTTATTTCGTTTTTTAAAATATGTCCTAACATATATAATACATAATAAATGCATTAATCTCTCAATTGGGTATTTATCATGAGAGATTATAGAGTTTGGAATTTAGCGGTCAAAATGACCGCTTACGGCAGTTCTAGTAGTTATGGAATTCCGGCACTTCTAGTGTTAAGCAACCTCATTAAGCAGATCATCTGATTATAAAAAAATATTTTAAATACTAGTCATAGTGTTGTAACTGCATAACTGCAGCACTTCGCTTCATGTTTGGTAGGCGTAGTAGTCCGACTCCTACCTTTTTGAAATTTCGGTTCCTAGGAGAGAACGGGAGAGTAGCCCGTTGTGTCTGTCCGTCTCTGTTCATTTCAATTCATTTTCAATGAGAGCTGTCCGTTGTCCGGGCAGCGCAACCCAGTTGAACTTTTTCTTGACGGATTCATCACCGCAAATCAGAGGCGTTTTTTTTAAAATAGCGTTTACGTTCCAAAACAACCCAACGGACAGAAGTCTATCCGTTAGTATTTCTGTCCGTTTTTTGACGGATCAGTGTGGCCGGAGTTTGCTCTGTAGGTAAGTTTGAATCCTCAGTTTTGAGATAGGCTACAAATAAAGACTCACCCCCTGATTTACTAAGGCAGGCGCAAACCAGGTAGATTTAAAAATAAATTTTATGTCTGGCCTAAATTAAAACATGCTTTCACTGGGCGGCAAATAGTGTGATTAAATAAGCTGTTTTTCCTTTAGTAAATCAGGTGCAAGGAGCTATTATAATAATTAGAATAAACCCATCCTTCATTTTTGCGCTTTCTGTCTGGGGGCTTTAAATCACGATGTTGCGATGTAGAGGGCTCAGTGGTCGATGACTGTTGTCCATCGGACCAACCCTAGATGGCAGTGTCATCATGGCAATGTGAGTATTTGAAATAGGTGGTTGTGGTGGGGAATGGGCTCTGCAGTTGTTGGTGTAGAGGGTGTAGAGGAATAGGCTTAAAACGCAGACCTGCGGGGCTCCAGTGATAGTGATAATTGTTGTTGACATGGTGACATGGTGTTCATGACTGACAAACTGTGGTCGATTGGTGAGGAAGCCCTGAATCCAGAGGATTAGTTCAGGCTGTACATTCAGGTTATGGAGATTAGTGATCATCTGATACCACTGGATTGTATCGGAGGCTGAACTAAAGTTTATGAAAAGTGTGCTTGCATAGTGTCCTACTAATTCCTACTAATGCTTCAGTACTTCAATATGTACTGAAGAAGGTTGTGAAGATGCAGGCTAAACTCTGTTGCACAGGCCTTCAGGACGTACCCTGGGACGTTGCTGCCTGGTGCCTTGTTTGGCTTGCATCTGCTCAACTGATGCCGAATGTTGTGTTCTGACAAAATGGGCACATCAGGTGGTGGTGGCATGGGAAGAGATTGCAGTAAGGTGTAACATTCAGCTAAGACGTCTGGTAGCAAGTTTATTAGTTGAACAATTTTACTTGCTCGCTTCATCAATTCCGCATTACAAGATTTTTTTTCAGGTATTGGAGGGGGAGAGTGCTGCTGTTAAACAGTGAGGGAGGAGACTAGTTTAAAAAAAAAAAAAGAAAAGCTACCGGTAAGTCCAAGTTTTGACAAAAAGCTTTAGAAAAGAGGTGAAAACAACAACACAGCTGGCCCGCATGTGTGGCTATTTGTTTATATCATTACGTCTCACGGAAATCTCATTCAATGGATACAAACTGTACAACTCAACAATGGCCACAGTCACCACTAATGGACTAACATCACAAAGTTTCGCACTACACAGAGGGACCAGGCAAGGATGCCCACTATCACCGTCACTTTTTGCCCTGTTCATTGAACCACTTGCAGCAATTAGACAAAACTCCAACATTAAAGGAATCCAGACTAATTACACACACATTAAGATCAGCCTTTAAGCAGACGATGTATTGCTCTTTCTACAAGACCCATCAAACCCTCTAAAAGAAACCATCAAACTCATAAATAGTATCTGACTATGCTATAAACTAGACAAAATCAACAATTTTACCCATAAGTGGTGATAATTGGAAAAAGCTTTAAAAGCAATAGAAGATGACCTAAACCGCTGGACAAACCTACCTCTCTCATTAATTGGCAGAATAGCAACCATCAAAATGTTCATACTTCCAAAAGTAAAGTCAAGATGATCCCCACACAACCCACCACTAACTGGTTTCAGTAACTAGACTTGATAACTACAAAATTTTACTTTTTTTTAAAACAGCACAGATCAAATTGGCTACCTTACAGAAACACAAAAATCAAAGAGGATTAGAAGCACCAAATTTTCATAACTGTTATTTAGCTAGCCAACTACAGTACATCACAAATTGGATTAATCCCAACCAACAGAACATCCCATGGTTAGAAATAGAACAATCAGAATTTTACTAGCCTCACTGAATTTCCCCTTTCAGCTATCCAGCAAGATAAACACGTCCATACAGTAACTCTCAGGACCATGGCGTGATGTTGAGATGCTTTACTTATATGAGCAGTGTGAAACTGAAAAATACACAAACAGTAGTACTGGTAAGTATCACTTACATCATTTTTACATAAGCATGGATATACAACCAGGTAAGTATTAAGCAAGGTAAGTACTAGAGTATTAATGTAATGTAAACTCATCTGACTAGGCTATATTGTATACACAAACCCAAAAGGCTGGCTGAGTTAAATGGCTGAATGCGTTATATCAAATATGAATGCACAAACGTGATAACATAAGCAATTGCATTACACTGAGGATTAAAGACTGTATCCTTGAAATACATGGCAACATGCATAGATGCTACAACACATGTATGAAACTAAGGCTAGCTAAATCTACATAACCGGCTGCCTATCATATCCCGCAGAGATCATTAACATAAATCTGGTCAAAAGAATGTGCTCATATCAAAGATACACCATATCACAATGTATAAACTCACAGGTAATGCCTTTTCAAGGGCTATGAATGAAGGATGGCAAAGGATAAACAGACATCAGCTTCACTGGAGCACACATGCCATTTTCAGGTTACTCAGACTAACTTCCTGTCACACAGGAACTAGAAAGGCTATCTTTCTGTCACTGCACTATGGTAAGTGACCAGCAGGAGTCACCAAAAACACTGAATAACTGGCAGGGCCAGAACAAGAACATCTCCGATCTCCCATTTCTCAACACCATCATAAAACAACACAGCCGCTTTAAAAACCCTGTAATTTCAATAACTCCAACAGCCTGGTGGAAAATCAACAAAACTCTTGGATTCACAATGAAACCCTGTAAATACACTCCACTATGGCACAACCCTGACTTCTTATTCAACAAAACGCCACTTAGATTCACCACATGGAAACAAAGCGGTATCACACATCCACCGACGACTCAACTCTATCACTCCCAGTAAAACAATGGGAAAAGGATCTATCATTCTCAACCGGTACTGACTTATGGTCTCAAATCTGCAGGAACACCTTCTCAATGACTAACAATAATAACCTACAACTCACAGTATAAGGTAATCCACAGGGCACACACGCTCTCTTCCTCTCACATACACCCACTACCATATGCTTAAATCTCTCACCCTACATAACTACTGCTGACTTAGACCTAAGTGCAGCATTTGATAGGATTGACCATGATATCTTAATCAATCGTCTTGAAAAGTTGGTTGGTCTTTCTGACTGTGTGTTAAACTGGTTCAAAACTTACATCAAAGGGAGAAAGTTTTACGTCAGTCTTGGAGATCATGTGTCTGAGAAACATGACATCTGCTTTGGGGTTGCACAAGGGAGCTGGTCCATTATTATTCTCACTATACATGCTGCCACTTGGTGACATCATTAGAGAGCACAATGTATGTTTCCATAGTTATGCGGATGACACGCAACTGTACATCTCTGCTGAACCGAATGATGATGCAGCTATAAACTCCATTACTACATGTCTTTTGGCAATAAATAAATGGATGAGCAAAAAGTTTTTAAAGTTAAACGAGGACAAAACTGAAATCCTACTAGTCGGCCCTAAAACAAAAAGGGAAATGCTGTTTAATAATCTGGGAACACTGACTCCCTGGATTAAATCTGAGGTTACAAGTCTTGGTGTTATCCTAGATTCAGATCTAAGCTTCAAGTCCCACATTAACAAGGTGACAAAAACATCATTTTCCCACCTTAGAAACATAGCTAAAGTACGACCATTTATAAATCAAAAAGATGCTGAAAAATTGATTCATGCCTTTATTTCACACCGACTCGATTACTGTAACGCACTTTTTACTGGTCTCCCGAAAAAAACCACTGAGAGACTTCAGTTTATTCAAAACTCTGCAGCTCGGCTATTAACCAGAACCAAGAGGAGAGAGCACATCAGTCCAGTTTTAGCTGCTCTACACTGGCTTCCTGTAACATTTAGAATTGATTTTAAGGTCCTCTTCCTTATATACAAAGCCCTTAATGGGCTAGGACCAAGCTACATTTCTAAATCCCTTGTTCACTACTTGCCTTCAAGAACACTGCGATCATCTGCTGCTGGTTTATTGGAGGTTCCCAGCAACAGCTGAAAGAAAATCGGGGATGCAGCCTTTTTTCAATTACGCCCCAAAGCTCTGGAACACACTGCCTATAGATACCAGGGAAGCCAGCTCACTAAGTATTTTTAAAAGAAAGCTAAAAACTTATCTCTTCCCTTTAGCCTTTAACTAGCTACGACTTTCCTGATACAGGCCTTAAACTTTTTTTTTTTTTTTTTTTTACACTTTGCTTCGCACTTTTGCACTGCTGCACTTCTTTTAAAATGTTGTATTTTACTTGATTTTAATTATTTTATGTACTATTTCTTAACTTTTATTTATTATTATTCAGTGGGTTTTATTTCCCATCTTATGTTATGCTCATTCTATGTCTATTTTCATGTATGAAATTTCTTTGTTGTAAAGCACTTTGAGCTGCATTTCTTGTATGAAAGGTGCTATACAAATAAAGTTTATTATTATTATTATTATTATTATTACTGCTACCCCCTGCATGAATGTCCTGTCTCCTTGTCAATATGCATCCAGTCTATGTCTATTTATATCTTCCTAATCTAGTTATTTAGTCCATGTTCTGTCTATGTATGTTTTGTCCTGTCTATGTCTGCCCACTCTGGTTGATCAGTCTATGTCCGTCTACTGTATGTCTGTCCCCTTTGGTTGCTTATCACCAATATTAGTCTATTTCTTCTATCCATTAGATATATTTTGTATTGTTTTCTTTATTTTGTTTTGTTATACCCTTTAAAATATAAGGAGTAAAAGCAATGTACATAGAACTTGTAAGTTATTATGTAGGTGTATATTATGCAACTTACTGCTTTATTTTTTTTATTTTTTTTTAAAAGTTTTATCCAATAATACACACCACAATAAATGCGCGTTTGTATGGCACACTGCTTACCTGACTTGGGGTAAGTCACAATGACAGTGTCATCTGGACGAAAAGAAAACTCCTCGTAGTATTTCAAGCTCTGTGGAGTGTATATTTTTGAGCTGAGATAGATGCCCTTGTACACGGTGTATAACTCTGCCTCTGTCATCATCAAAGCAGCACAAAATGTGTGGTAACTCAGCAGTTGGTATAGCTCAGACACAGGCGGCTCCCTGTTGAACTGTTTAGACTTTGTACTGTCCTTAGGCAGTGAGATCTGACGTAAATATCAGATCAAGAGTAAAATCAGGAAGGACAGGGGAAAAGAAAATTACAGAAAAACATATGGGTTCACTCACAATGTGCATCTAAAAGTGGAAGTATTTGCTGTATTTGTTGTGTTCTTTCATCTTTCTATCTCATTTGATTTGAACTGCACTAGTTTACTTTTAAGTCTTTTATCTTTTGTATCTCTTGTCTGTATTTTTGCACTTTTTACCTTTACTGTATTTTTATCACCCTGTAAAGCACTTTGAATTGCCCCAGTGTATGAAATGTGCTATACAAATAAAGCTGCCTTGCCGTGTCCTTGCTGAGGTGTCGTAACTTCAACTAGACAGCCAGCCAAACTCCATACAAACAACACGGGGGTCAGGATGTAGCGATCTTGCTCAGAATTTTATTCCAGACTCAATGGCCCTCATTTATGAAACTAACGTACGACAGAAAACTGGGCGTACGGTCATTTCCACGCAAAGCTCGGCATTTATCAATTTGGACGTGAGCCGAGGCTACAATCAAATCTCACGTCAAGTCTCAACTCGTGTACGCAAGTTTTGGAGTCAGCGTGGACTTGCGGTGCAGCATAGTAAATCTGGCTGAGTCGGAGAACTGTTAGGATTAGACCATATAGTATTCTGACTGGCATCTAAGCATATGCAGCCACATATTCATCACTTAAAAATATGTAGCCTATGGCAAAATATTATATTTTGTAAAGGCCTACATCGACTATGTGTCATATAGCCCATCCCTAATATAAATAGGTATTTTCAAATTGTTTGCAATTAACGGGGTTAACCGTTTTCTGGTGTAAGATTAATTTCTCGACGTGGCCTCAGCCAAGATGGCAGCTTAGTTTAAAAGACTCACACATCTGTGCGCGATTTTGATTAAAAACCCCACAAATGCACTGGGTAATTTGAAAAAGTAACGTGGCATCGATTATGTCAAGCCCTCCTACGATAAAGCAGTGTGATATTTTCACTAGAGCACGCAAGGCAAGTACGAAAACAACCAAGTCATCCCCGTCGACCAGTACCAGTACAGACGCTAGCAATATGGCTAATGTAGCGACGGTGCTGAGTGAGTTGAAATCACTCCGCTCAGACTTTGGATCAAAGTTGGACAATATTGATAGCCGTCTGACTGACATGGTAAACTCTATAACATCATTGGAAGGTAAAATGGTTCGTGTGGAACAAGATGTCTCTTCAAACACAAAAAGGATTGAGGAAGCTGAAGCGCGCATAGCTACAGCAGAGGAACAACTGGGGAAAGCCGAAGCCGAACTAACCTCAGCCACCAAGCGCATAGCTTACCTTGAGTCGAAGACAGACGACCTGGAGAACCGGGGCCGGAGGAAGAACCTAACGGCCGAAATACATACCGCCTACGTGACGCGTCGCGTCCATGTCCCATGTATTTCGGCCGTAAGACTGCTTGGTTTGCGCGAAGGAGCTGAAGGCAACCGCACACTCCTCGACTTTGTAAATGATATGCTGCCGCGATGGCTTGGATTAAACCCTGACAGAACCTTCACCCTGGAACGAGTTCACCGCACCCTAGCACCAGCGAAGCCCAACCAGAACAGAGCAGTTCTCATTCGCTTTTTGAAGTTCCAGGAGAAAGAATTTGTTTACCGGGAAACAAGACGGCGAGACATCACACACGACGGGGTCAAGATTTCGTTTGCTCAGGACCTCTCAGCAGAAACGGTCCGTGTTCGACGTGGTTTCAACGCAGTTACGAAGCTGTTTGTTGATATGGGAGCCTTTCGGGGGTTCCAGCACAACCCTTGCAAGATTAGAGTGTTACATAACGGGAGGATGCATCTCTTCTCAACACCACAGGATGCCGAAAAGTTTTACCGCGACATCAATCAACCTGCATAGAAGGTGCTACACATGTACTGTAAATCCACTAACTTTTCACAACAAACTTTGAGACTCCACCGGGAAAACAACTGATCGGCTGAACAGCTGATCGGTCAGGTACTGTAAATATGAGACTCAGACAATTACACTGGATTAGGTACACAATGATTGGTTCTATGTTTCAGAGTTAGAATCGGAAAGGAATTCACAGGCTAAGACATTATTTCTAAATGTTGAGATGTATAGTAGCCTATTTTTTGTTGTAGTTTTCCAATTCGCTTTTGATATAATTTAAAAATTTACACTATTATCTTTTATGGTGATATTGGTTGTACTACTGCACCAGATTCCGGTATTTGCCGATAGATGTTAATGTTCAAATTGGTAAGGGGTTAATTTATTAATGTAGAATACATCAGATGCGCGGTTGTTTGACACTGACGGTTATTCTGTCCAGTGCTGAGTCCGTGCAGACTAGCTGCTCCTCAAAGGATTGTGGATCAGCGTTTCTTCCATGTTCCTATAACAGAAGGGGAAGGGGTATTGTTTCAAATGCATTTCGTTTGGGGAAATGCTTGGGGGGTGGGCTGTTCAAGTTGTAAGTTTTCTGTGTGTGTGTGTGTGCGCGCGCACTGGCATTTATGTATTTGTATGTATTTGGTTCTGGCAGGATCACTACTTTCTCTCTTCTCACTGTACTGAACTACGTTATCCATGGAGAAATCCAATAGGGTAAACAAACTGGATATTAAGATTACAAGCTGGAATGTTCGGGGACTAAGAAAACTGACTAAACTGAAACAAATACTAAACAGGATAAAGTATCTGAAATCTAAAATAGTGTTTTTACAGGAAACCCATTTAATGGCCGCTGATATACACTGTTTGAAGAAAAGATGGCCAGGCCATGTTATTTATGCTTTTTACAATAATTATGCTAGAGGTGTAGCTATCCTCATACACAGGTCAATACCATTTCAAATTACAAAAAATATTGATGACCCATTTGGAAGATATATCATTGTTCAGGGCAATATTTTGTCACAAAAATTGAACTTGATTAATATATATGGCCCCAATGAGGATGATCCATTGTTTTTTGAGGGGCTTCTGTTGACTATGTCCACCCTGGAGGGTACTTATATCTTAGGAGGGGATTTTAATTGTACGGTGGATCCGATAATGGATCGATCAAATCAACCCGATACTGCCCATGTACAAGCTAAAAAGACACTGGTGGAGTGTATGAAAGATCTTGGACTAGTTGATGTGTGGAGAAAACAAAACCCAAACCAAAGGGAATACTCCTGCCACTCCAGTACATACAAAACCTATTCACGCATTGATTATTTTTTAATTTCTGTAGAACTACTGTCTAATGTCAGAAACTGTTGGTATGACAGCATAGTGATTAGCGATCATGCAGCTGTATCATTGGAGATAGATTTGGGTAAGCTCGCTCAAGGCCCTCGGAGATGGCGGTTACAAGTATTCTGGTTGCAGGATCCAGCTTTTGTTGAATTTGTTGAAACCTGCATTGATAAATATTTTGAGTTGAATACAGATGAAACAACTGCCAGTGTTAAGTGGGAAGCATTTAAAGCTTATATAAGAGGGGAAATTATAAGTTATACAAGTTCTAAAACTAAACAGCAAAACAAAGAAATATGTACATTAGAAAACCAAATTAAAGCATTGGAGATAGATGTTTATGAGAACAATGATCCTGAAAAACAACGTAACTTGGATATAATGAGAGCCCACTATAATAAATTGACAACGGATAAAGTAGCTAAAAGTCTATTATGGATGAAACAAACATACTACGATCAGGGCGAAAAAGTAGGTAAATTATTGGCCTGGCAGATTAAGAAAAAACAGATTGAACGGACAATTAACAGCATAGCAACACCATCCGGAGATTTGACGGTGGACCCACTTGAAATAAATGATACCTTCAGAAACTTCTACAAGTCACTATATAAATCAGAATGTATAGAGCACAAACAAGATCAAGACATATTTCTTGACCAGTTACAATTTCAGACCCTGTCAGAAGATGAACGGAGCCTGTTAGACAGTCCTTTAACATCAGAAGACCTTTCTGAAGACAGGGTTGCCCTTTATCCCCATTACTGTTTACACTAGCAATCGAACCTCTGGCCATGGCAGTAAGATTACATAAGGGTATATCCGGTATCACAATCGGGGGGGTTGAACACCGCATAGCCTTATATGCGGATGATGTAATTTTTTTCCAAACAAATTTAAAGACTAGTATTCCTAACCTGATTAGATTGGCGGAATCATTTGGTAGCTTCTCTGGTTATAAAATCAACAACTCCAAGTCAGTAGTCCTGTTTTTGAATAAGGAAGAGAGACTGAATCCTATAGTAGATACTCCATTTCTGGCCACTAAAGATGGATTTAGTTACTTGGGGGTTAGAATTACCCCTGAATTAAGGGATATAGTTTCTACAAATTACGACCCTCTGGTGGACACGGTGACCGAGGCACTGAATCGATGGTCTAACATGCCTGTATCAATGATTGGACAAATACATCTAATTAAAATGTCTATATTGCCAAAATTTTTATATCTTTTTCAGTCGCTCCCATTTCCACTACCAAACAGCTTTTTTAGTAATCTTGACAAAATATTTGGCCAATTTATTTGGAACAATAAGAAAGCAAGACTCTGCCTTAAGCTATTGTACCTACCTTTTGAAAGGGGGGGACTTAAGCTCCCCAATTTAAGATGGTATTATTGGGCGGCCCAATTAAGTTCAGCAATGTTTTATTTTTCTCCATCTGTTCCCCCAGCGTGGCTAAGCATTGAACAAAAATCGGTCCCAAATCTCCCTTTAAATCTATATTTATACTCTTCAGATATTAAGACACTGAAAAAACAAACAAAAACAAACCCCTTTCTTAGAAATACAGTATCAGTTTGGTATACAGCACATAAACATGTAGGTGAGGTGGTCACATTATCACAATTTACTCCGATCTGGGGTAATGATCAGTTTAAACCTGGTAAAGCAGACGGAGGATTCAAATTATGGGCTAATAAGGGCATTCAAAAAAATCTCTGATCTATATGTAGATGGAAGTTTCCTTTCATTTGATCAATTATGTCAGAAATATCAGATTCCTAGAAAACATTTCTTCAAATATTTACAATTGAGAAGCTTTATATCATTAAAATATAAGCAGATAATGTCCAAACCACCGTTATCAATAATCGAGGAAATCGTACTTAAGAACTTAGATGGTAAAGGTCACATATCTAGGTTTTATAATACTCTGGAAACACATTCGGCAGAGTCAACTCTTGATAGATTAAATGCTTGGAGAACGGACATACAAGAGGACATTGATGAGGAGGATTGGGAAATGGCGTGCTTAAAAGCACAAAAGCAATCGACTAATACAAGGCTAAAATTGCTTCAGTATAAATGGCTAATGAGAGTGTACATAACCCGTTAAACTTCACCATATGTCCCCCAACATTCCCGACACTTGTGTTAGGTGCTTAGATGAGAAGGGGACCCTGTTTCATTGTTTATGGGATTGCCCCAGAATACAGATATTCTGGAAACGTGTAATCAGATGTCTATCACAGATAACTGGGAAAAACGTACCTTTTCGTGCCAAACTCTGTGTGCTTGGGATTTACCCTGATGATTTTGTTAGGACATCGAAACAGACAAAACAAGACTTTGGACTTCTTCAAGCAAGGAGAGTGATCGCATTATACTGGAGGAATGTAGACCCTCCATCACTAAAAATGTGGATGAAAGAATTGTCAAGCTGTCTTGGATTGGAGAGATTGACATACATTGCTAGAGGGAAACAAAAGGACTTCGCTAATATTTGGAATCCAATTATGGACTTTTTAAAAAATGCAAATATGGCCTGAATGAGGGAGGGAAAAGGAAAAGTGTGACAGAAGACTGCCTTCTTTTTTTTATATATATATATTTCTTAATATTTCTTTCTTTCTTTCTCTGTTATTGTTATGATTCATATTATTACTATTATATGTATTATATATATATTTCACTATTTGTTTTTTATTTATTTTTGACGCGTGTATGAGTGAGGATGTACGTGATGTGTTGTCTGTTTTCAATTGTGAAATTTCAATAAACATTGTTAAAAAAAAAAGATTAATTTCTCTTTCATTTTGAGATGGCCTACTTGTTTGAGGTCTGACCATTTTTTCTTCACCTAAATGTAAAGAATTGCGATACAAGCTTTATATTAGGCTACTATTATATATATAGGCTACACATATCACGGATGTATAAATTAAATATTCAAACCTCAGCTGGAATGTCGACAGCAACGCTGTTGACCACAGCAGTGATTTCTTTCCATACTGCATTTTTCCGACTTCCTCTGATGCCACTTTTCAGGCTGTCAAATAGAACTAATTGGTTCAATTGGACTTGGCGACGTTAGAGTTTCTATTTCGAAGTTGGAGACGTTTCTCTTCTTGGACGTATTACGCCTCTCCATGTCGTAAACTCTGGGGGCGAGGCCTCTAAACCGAGAATATTTAGGGGTGTGATATTTAAATGACGATTGTTTTCAGCCTCCACATTTATCAACGCCCGATCATTCTTACGCTGTGATTGGCGAGATACGAATGTTTCATGAATCACACGTGAACCCTGTCGTAAGATGATTTCTGCGCTCGGATCCGCACTGGTTTCTACGTTAGATTGATAAATGAGGGCCAATGTGCATGTCGTTATGAATCAGGAGTGAAACTGAAAAAATAGCAAAGCACTAGGGCTGTCCCGAATACCATTTTTTGGGATTCGGAGCTTCGGTAGTAATCAACAGCGAATATTCAAAGCTTCGGTGGGGTGGGGATCATTACATATAAAATTACATTTAAAAAAACGAATATCCGAATCCCAAAATTGAAAACCGAATACTTACCCAACAAACGAATATCCGAATAGTCGAATATTCGGGTCCAGCCCTACAAAGCACAACACAATTAACGTGATGTCGTCTCTAAGTAGTATGTACCAAAATAATAAACAAGCTAACATACTATTTTTAGCTGCTGTGTATGAATTTCTATGAAATGCATTTCAATTACGCTTGAATAACGAATGGAATTAAAATGTTATCTTTACACTATGTGTTTTTGTGTTGTTGCTTAGAAGACATGCGTAGCTGTATGAAGAATACCAATAGCACTAGCATAAACTTGCATACAAAAAATATACATTACATTTCTACTTTCAACAAAATACTTAATATCTTTAATATCTTTAGATGAACTACTGACATACTGTATAATCAATTTACAAGCAATGCCTCTGCTGGGAAAACAACTGGCCTTGTTCAGCTTACATCTGCTCAACTGAAGCCAAAGTTTAACATTCAGCTAAGAAGTCTGGTAGCAAGTTTACTAGTTGAACAATTTTACTTGCTTGCGTCATCGATTCCGCATTACAAGATTTTTTTGCAGGTATAGGAGGGGGAAAGCGCTGCTGTTAATCAGTGAGGGAGGAGACAGCTAGTTTTTTTTTTTTTTAAATAGAAAAGCTACTGGTCAGTCTGAGTTTTGACAAAAAGCTTTAGAAAAGAGGTGAAAACAACAACACAGCCGGCCCGCATGTGTGGCTATTTTGTTTATATCATTACGTCTCATGGAAATCTCCACATAGCACATTAATTTCAGGGTTTGGTTATTGGGTCTGAAATCACTTAGTGCAGGTTTAACCACATTCGGTTTATTCAATGAATACAAACACTGTACAACTCACCAATGGCCACAGTCACCACTGATGGACTAACATCACAAAGTTTCACACTTTCACACAGTTTGTTATCACTATTGAGGGGAAAACATTTAAATATGAATCACCAGAGGCGACCTTGCAGGGCCTGAGAGTCAAACTTCCTAATGTGTTTTGACTGGGACGATTTCCCGTCTTCCAAACGGTAATTGTGGAAAAGGCTCCTAGATTCTCAGATGTGGAAATTCACTGGGCCTGTCACTCTTCATAGCCTATCAGTCACAGCCAATTAGATTGGATCATTTCCGGGACTCTTAGCTCACTGAGGCAGCTATATGCTAGTTAACGAGCAGGTGTTCAACGAGCGAGGGGTTGAGACTGTTAGTTGCTGGGTTTCAGCAGTTGAAGAGACAGTTCGGTTGGAGTTTTAAGAAGCTGCTTGTTGCTGTTGTGTGCGTGCAGCTATTCATAAATGCCAAACTTTTGGATTAGTTAATGTGTGTTTCATTATCTGTTTTTATGTTTAGAATGCTCCCCCTCACAATTTATTTAGTATTGTAGTTTAAGTAATCTGTTTAGAGCGTAATGTTTAACTACTACTATTTAGCCACTGCATAGATGTGGGAATTTGCTTATTTTCTTTACTCTTGGCTGAATATGCTCAGTTTATAGCTTGGCTTATTTTTTCCTTTATATAGAACCATACACTAACCAACAAGTGGACAAGTAGAGAGTGTTGACTGGTGTGGTGACAATCTTTAATAAACATACTGCAAAACAAGTTTAATGCCTCTTCCCTGACCAGACGTCTGTGGCTGTTCAACATACTGAACCCAAAGACTTTCTTTCAGTAATTCTCATTCTGTCTGGACAGAATTTTCTTCTTTAAGGTTTGAGAATAAGTTGTCTGTTTACATCTTTTTTGTCTTGTGGCCTAATTAATGGTGTACCGATGTAAACAAGTTTGTCTGGCCACTAAAATGGGAAATATAAGTTGATCTTGTATGACATTTTGGAAGAATATGTTGAGGGTAATCCAGATCAGGTTGAGGTTGTTATATCTTTCTTTCTTTGTTCATTAACAGTCTGGGTGATGTGGTATATCTGCGCCTACACCCTAGTATTGCGGACAGGATATGGTCACTACTCCATCTCAGAATTGTTTTCATGTTATGTTTATGCCAACCGGCCATAATGCTTGTCTTGTCTTATGTCTTCTCTGTTGTTCACTTTCCCCTTCCGCCCTTTCCCTCTCCCCCATTACAGTGTACCTTAATATTACTTATTTATCAGCACATGTTGGAATCTAGCTGCCCTGGGAGAACATACTCAGTCACACACGTGCACTCACACACACACACACTCTCTTATACACACACGCTAGGTGGAGACTTTTAAATAAACTAAAGTAAGATATGTAACGTTAAGTTACTGTTGACATAAATGAAGTGCTTGGTGTTTATCTTGCGGCACATTTTGTGCCCTAGTTGAGCTTGTTTCTCTGCAGGGTGCACGTACTGTACTGTACACTCTGTCCCAGCTGCTCTGCTGGCAGCTCCACTCAGGCTGCCCGGCCAGTGCGAGGCTTCCCTCGTGACTTCCCCTCTAAAGTTTGAATAAAGCTCGAGTCCAGTGCAGGACTATGCTTGTCTACACAGCGCAGGTTACACGTAAATTTGGGCACAGCCGTAATTTAGACTCTATTAAAATTATTGGAAAGCATTTCTTTATCACATTCCAGAAACAACATTTAATCGGATTTATTGACATTTAATTGAAAGAAATGGTTGAAAACTTGGAGTGATACACTTGAGTTTAATCTGTTATCTGTCTGAGTTTCAAATGTTGACTTTCAAATGTGAGGAGTGTGAATTTCCTCAGGTCTTTGTTTGCCTCAGCGGGGGAGGGGGGGGGGGGGGGTCAGAACTTTCTCGCGATTCCCAGTTCAAAACATCTTACAATGTAGAATCAGAATCACTTTCAGAGAGGCCTGCAACAATTACATCGACCACTTGGACAAAGTGATACCGCAGGTCATTGCGTTAAATGGAGGTCCTACTGGCATGTAGTAAATAAATGTAAATAAATGTAAAATAAAATGAACAGTGGGGGGGGGGGTCGGGTCGGAAAACTTTGTCGCAATTCCCAATTCAATATTACAGGCACATGTCCAAACGTGCTTGAGCAACACAACGGCACAAATAACTGAGCAATTCAATGATAAAACAATAACAAACTATAAGGTATTTAAAAAAAAAACATCATCCCAAAAACATGACGGCCTCTTTCAATCATCGTGAATTTACTGCATGGAATCCTTGGAATGCGCCATTACGTAGTGCCCAGCTCATGTTTCTTACAGCCTACCTTACAGTGTTATATAGTGTTAAATCATAGGAAATAACCAGTATGGATAACATTTGCTAAATGTGAAATATTTGTAGATATATAATGAGCTCTGTCCATTAATCCTTTTGGGGACGTGCTTTACGCACGGATGTCCCATGGAAATACAGAAACACAACATTGCGCAATTAATCTTTCAGTTTATCCACAGACAGAATATCTCACGTTTCATGTCCAGGAGCTCTGTCTCATCACACTGTTGCTCTAAAGGTATGCAATCATATGTGTGAAATTACTTTACATGGAGTTTTGATTGCGAGTTGGTCAGTGGAGGAGAGGAGGAGACCTCACATCTGTCTACCAGTGCCCTGTAGCCCGTCATACTGGTGTAAATTGCAGGTATGTTGCAGGGAGAAAATTGAAAAAAATGTATTTAGGTACAATACTCGTTTTTTAGAATTCTGAAAAGGCCTTTAAAGCGCGACCATAGTATTTCCAGTATTTCGGAAATTGAAATTTAAAATCTCAACGCCAACCCATGGCTTTTCGTGTTAACAGAAAAAAAATACACCAAAATACTGATATTACAATGGTTGAAAAGCCTATGCAGTGGATTTTACATGACGCGGTGCCAATCGACCCTGAGCAACAACTTGCAGTGTGTTTGAGGTGAAACCAGTTGCTGTTAATGCTGCTGAAAATAGACTATAGTTTGCATATGTTGTCTGTGAAGCGCTGCCATACTCTCAGTTTGGCAGGCGATAATTAGGTATTCACAGCGTAGCTGGGAATACCAAAGAGCGATGGGTGGCAGCATGTTTTGCATGTTGGGTGACCTTCCTCATCTAAGCCGTGGCCGTCTGTGTTTTTTCAATAACCGAAATATTCCCATAAAGCCAACTTAGTCTTTTTCGACAGGGGGAAAAGTTTGGGGGTTCATCTCCTTCGGCCATAATACGTTACACACGGGTTGTAAACACAGCTGACTGACTGCTGAGTGCTGACTGCTCAGTACGCAACGGAGGCCTTTTTTAGCAATGAAATCTGAGTTCAATTTGGATAAGTCTTTTCTCTCCTACTTACAGTTAAAATCTGTTATTACAAAAATCATTTCAAGGGGTATGCAATTAGGCTGATCAGATTAGGCCATGAACACCTGGATAGCAGCCTAAAAGAGCTTACTAAAGGGGAGGGGAATAGTATCTGGAATATATAAACTTCTACTCTTATCCTCCCCCAATTGCAACATACAGACACAGATACGATGGGAGCAAGACTTAGGTATTTCACTTACAGCAACAGAGTGGGGTAGAATTTGTAAACAATCAATATCATTGTCCAAATGTGTAAGATTTAGAGTAATTCAAATGAAAATACTGCATAGATACGTTACCCCCTCTAGACTTAAAAAAAAATGGATCAAACCCTTTCAGATTTATGTTGGCATGGTTGTGGGGAGGTAGGCACCCTCATGCATTTATTATGGCATTGTCCAGCTGTTAAGGGCCTTTGGGATGCAGTAAGAAATATTCTTTCAACTATCTTGAACACAGATATAACTCTATGTCCGGCTACATGCTTGTTGGGTACTCAGACCAGTGGCATTCATTGTAAATCTGTGCAAAAAAATATAGCACTGGCTGCCCTTACAACGAAACACAATTCTTATGAATTGGCAATTCAGGAAAGCTAATTGTTTTAATATGAATAAGTGGCTGGAGGATTTTCTGAACCTTTTTAAGCATGGAAAAGGCGGCATCCTCTCTCCTATCTTTGGATCGGGGAGGGAATAGCTTATGGAACATAATAAGGTAATTTCTGGACTCACAACATTTTGCACTTCTCCCCCTGTAACCCAACATGACTTTTTTGGTTGCTTTTTGCACTGTAATAAGTGCTACATCCATCATGTAGGTTTAATATACTTTAAATAGTTGTGATCTAGTTTATTTTATTTGTTTTATCCTAAAAAGTATCAATATACTTTCCCTTTACTTAAAATGTGTCAGTATATATACAACAATATATTTTAAATAAAACTATCACAATTTATTTGAGTAGTTATGTCTATGTGATTGTTGTGTACATGAAATGTTATAAAAGTGAGTTGACATACACAATTTATTAGAGTAGTTATGTCGATGTGGTTGCTGTGTTCATGTAACGTAATAAAAAAAAGTTGACATTATCACTTTTCCCCTGATGCTTTGTGCTGCAACGTGTCTGTCTGGTCTGGGCGGGACAGGTCACTTTACCCGGGAAGGTATCAGCAGCTTGCTTGGCACTACAGCCTACTCACTCTGTTCGCCGCTGCAGAATTTTATGGATCCTGGATAAAGCGGTAAGTTGAGCAATTTTAGCTGAATGATTGGTGATGTAAAGTCGCGCTAAACCGATGACTTGAGAAGTCCCGTTCGGCAGCTAACGTTAGCTAAGCAAATCTGTAGCTAACGTAGCTGCCCTGCACACATGGCAAGCTAAGTTAGCTGCCCGGTGCTAACTAACGTGATCCTGTCGACCACGGTTCTGTCACCGTATTTACCGCAACCTAACGTTACACTTGGGGAAAACAGAAACCTGAAGCGAAGCCTGTAAAATTTAATGTAGGCTAAGCCAAGCCGATTTAAGTTTCAATACAGACATGCTAGCTAAAGTATGCCTTATTAGCTAAGTTAGCTATCACGTTTCAGTCAGTGAATTTTATGCACTTGTGCTCTTCATTATGTCTGCCATCTCGCTTCCCTTGTTTTGCCTCCAAACAGGAAACTTGGTGTGTGGCCGTACACGAAATTAGAACCATAAACGGTTAGATAAAACTCCTAGACAAAAGACGCGAATGCTAACGCTAGTTAATGCTAACGCTAGCTAATGTCAACTTACTGTAAGTTAGCTGTAGCTGACTGTCTGATATCGAGTGTTGTGGGTTTTGGGCAGGCAGTTGTTTTTTTTCTCAAAAATCTAATCCAAATATGGACAAAGTAAGTTTTTTTTTTTCCTCTCCACATGCCCGTGGTAGCACGACGAGTTGAGAACCACAGCTTTAAAGAATGCTTGGTCTATTATACTGCAATTGAATGAATAGTTGAAATACAGAGGGTGTATAGTTTGTGCTGGTGTCATCAGGCAGTGAATTTTGAACAGGTTTTACTTTTTGATAGGATCCATCTGCCTCTGTGGAGAAAAGGAGAGAAGTGCTCCTGAGATGCCTGACCGAGTGGGGGAGAGAAAGAAGAACTCATCAGAGACCACCATGTGTTAGGCTTAAAGCCTAACTATCTGTCTGATCAACAGTCTAACTGGTCACCTGTTTTTGATCAGTATTTTTAAGTGAATGTCTTAATGTGTTGATATTGTGATGATATTATAGGGATGATTATCATTGCTCTCAAAAGATATTTACACACTGTAGATTAGTGATGAACAGTCATTAGTAATGTGATGACCAAGCAGGTAGAGGCAAAGAACAGAAAATTGCATCCCTTTATTGTAATGCAGCCTTTAAAACCAGGAAAAGACAACACTTATGCCAGATCACGATAGTACAATACCCACACTCCATGCCATTGTCATGGCAAAGTAAGATTGGCCAACACAGCAGGCATACTTACAGATGCTGTTTGCCAATGCTATAGTACTTAGGTCCATGGCTTGGAATTCCAGATTGGAGCACTGGAAACCAACTTGAAAATTGACTTGGATGTGTAGCTTACAGGTGACTGGGACACTGGTAATGGGGTCTTCAATTTTGGTGACTCAGACTGCAGAAAGCAAAGGAAATGAAGCTAAATAAACTTAATATCCAGTGATCCAAGAACATAACTGCAATTTGGTGTTGTTAACATTACACTGACAGTAAGTGCTATATGAGATTGATTTTGACATATGCTGTTGTATGCAAATCTCATGTGTAAGTCGCTTTGGATAAAAGCGTCTGCCAAATGTGAAATTGTAATTGTATTGTAATTGCTGTCAACTAGTATAACTGCAATGAAGTATCCATCACCTTAAGCAACAATGGTAAAATTTTGACTTTGTGTCTGATCTATCTTATTACCTGTCTGATCTGTTTATCTCATTATCTGTTTCTCTGAGCTCAGCAGTTGCGCGATGAAAATTTACGCGTGTCATCAGCCCAATGCCATTGGCATCATCAAAGAAGGACATCCAGTGGTCAGAGGTCTGACCAACCTGTCAAAAGCATGCTGCCTTCTCTTTGGACTTACCTATGCCCTGGAACTTAAGTATCTACCAAAACTGGCGTGTTACATGTGTTGAAAATAATTTGTCAAGGCAAGTTACTCATGTAATAGAATTTCATTTGGCATTTCCCTTTTGTGTTCATTCTAATGTGCCTTAAATGAAAATGGACTTAACTGTGTTCTGTACCATCGTTGTCATTACCTCATGAGGTAGATATTCAACAGTATTGTGTGCGCAATTCAGCAGTTATGGCCTGTTTTGCAATCTATGGCACTGTTAGACGTGAAACCTTTGAAACAGTGGGTTGTGAAGAGTTAAATAAATGTTATAATCTTAAATCTGTCTTTCCATCTTGTTCTTCTTAATTTGAAATTGTTATTGTTATTGACAGGAAAGTCTATTTATGTAAAGTTAATCAAAACGTAGTGCTTGGGATATAGAAATTATAACAACAAAACCTTTAGAGAAATTAATGTAGCATAATTTATTCACCAGAGGTTGTAGCCTGGACTCAATTTAATGGAGTTCATTCACATGTGTGATTAGGTTAATTTTACTATTTTACATTTTATCTACAAGTAACCTGTACTCATTTTAATTAAGTTCAATATCATGTGCAAGTGAGTTACCTTTACCAAGAAAATTAAGTTTATCTAACTAAGTAATATCAGTAGTATTAGTTAACTCAACCTGATTTTACTGGGTTCATGTTAAGTAATGTTACAGTGTTCATTCTACTTAAAAAAGCCTTGAAGTTGACTCAATTCAAAAAGTCCAATACAACCACATATCTCACTTTTTATAAGTTAAAGAAAGGCATTACTTTTTAGAGTGTGTCCTGCTTTTGCAATAATGTAATGGGTGGGGGAATGGAAGGAAGGGGAAGGAAAAAAGGGAAAGAAGGGGAAACCTATATTCATGTTTTAGAGTAATATAGGTTTTGCTTTTTGGATCATGTGCATACTACGTGTGTGGATAGTTACACTTGCATTAGTAGAGGTTTTGCACTGTAACCCCCCTCCCCCCCTCAATATGATGTATTGTCTTGTCTCTACTTGATAATGTAGTGTCATGTTGTCTTTATTGTGTCTGTTTTGTTGTGTTTATATGAAATAAATAAAAAATGTAAAGGTTACACAAAGTTTCACACTACACAGACGGACCAGGCAAGGATGCCCACTATCACTGTCACTTTTTGCCCTGTTCATCGAACCACTTGCAGCAGCAATTAGACAAAACTCCAACATTAAAGGAATCCAGACTAATCACACACACCATAAGATCAGCCTTTATGCAGACGATGTATTGCTCTTTCTACAAGACCCATCAAACTCTCTAAAAGAAACCATCAAACTCATAAATAGTATCTGACTATGCTATAAACTGGACAAAATCAACAATTCTAGCCACAAGTGGTGATAGGTATAATACTGCAGCTCAAAAACCACTGCTCCCCCTCCACTGGTAGTATTAAATATCTGGGCACAAACATTGCTCTACAGTACATCACAAATTGGATTAATCCCAACCAACAGAACATCCCATGGTTAGAATGTAAAGAAATCTCATTCTCCGATCTCCCATTTCTCAACAGTACCATAAAACGGTTTGATAATACATTGTGATCAAATTATATTTGAAATTTTGGCTAGGGCATAGCACACCAATGTGTTTATCTTGGGTTCTCCTGGATACACATTCTTTTGCTGTATTATTCACATCATTTATTTTTGTATTTCATTTCATCTTACTATGTGAATGTAAATGTATGTAGCCTACATTTATAATGCATATGTGATTACCTTAGTATATAGATGTAGATGTGTTATGCAATGGCAACACAATATTTCAGTTACTTGATTACGATATGTAATGTCTCCTCCATAATGAAAGTAAAAAGAAAAACCAATAAAAATTTGGTCACAAAAAAACAGTACCATAAAACAACACAACTGCTTTAAGGACAATTAAGCTTATTGAAATTAGAGCTCTGCCATTTTCATTGCTTCTTTTTATATTCTACTTGTTTTTTCCCCACTGAATCATATTACTTTTTCCACTGCAACAACCTAACTTCCCCATGGGATCAATAGTTTAATCTTATCTCATATTAAATCTGCTGCTAATGTTACATGTGATTGGGTATTTGTTACAAACCCCGCCTCTTTCATGTGAATGTGCTCATAGCTGGATAGGTAAATCCTGGGTTGATATGGTAACCATCTACGTGAGACCGGTTATCTGGTTGTGAGGCCAGCTAATACAAAGACAGCCAGATTATGTTGAACTTGCTTCGTGAGATAGGCCCCTGTGCTGAACCACTAAGAATATTTATTTTCATCAAAGCACACCGCAGTGATCAAGGCAGTTACATGTTCTCCATGGGAGTCTGTGCAGCATGGTATAGTTGAATGGCTTTAGTTCAAGACTTTAATCCCATACAAATTTGTATTTGATATCTTTCATTTTGTCTTTGTAAACAGCATCAAAGTATTCTGCTTCTGCCACTGTTAATTGGTTTTTCCAGTCTCCAGCGATACCTGAAAAATAACATACAATAAGTGGAACCATTATGCAGTGAAAAAAACAGTATGTAAATTGTTTCCTTGATTTGAATATGGTTTTGCTCATTAGAATGTAGGTTATTTGCTACAGTAGTATGTGTAGTATTACATGTATAACAGTATGGAATAGGCAATGATTCCCTGGTAATTTCAAGTCCTAGTTAGTGTATTGGGCTGACACATAAGATCACAGCTCATCACGGCTGTAGACCACAGCCATTAACAAATGAACCATAAATATGTATGTAATACTGAGGCACACCTTTCCTGAGAAACTCCGACTTGCTCTGGTCCATGAATTCATTAGAGACCATAGAGTAGTTGGACATCTTGTTCTGCTTCATGTTCTTGAACACACATCGGTCTGCTATCTTCTCTACCGTCTCAGAGTTCAGAGGTTTCTCCAGGAACTGGGCCATTCTGGCCACAGAGTCCTTCAGGTCCTGTAACAGAGCAACACAGCACATCTCAGCTTCTTACAATAGCACTGGTATTAAGGTTGTATATTCTTGTGATGTCAGAATTGAGGAATATAGTTGGAATATAGTTGAAAACCTCACCATGATCATTTCTTCATAGGAGATGCACATTGTGTGCTCTTTGTCTGGAGCATTCAGCCAGCCTTTTACATGATCAAACCATGAGCCAAACATAACTGGAGGGGAGAAAAACACAAGCATTCCATTATAATGAGTGAATGAGGAACTTCTTTCCTCATCAACTCCCAATGGTACTTTCATAGCAGTAAACAGTGTGGCCTTTGAGCATTGCCCAAGCTAGATCTTGATTGCAGCTCTGTGACCCCAGCTGTCTGTAAAATACAATTCAATTGAAGCTTATTGTAGATAGACATATTAAATAAGAACCGTACCTTTTCCGTTGAGGAACTTGTGAAGGAACTCGTTCTGTGTGCCTGGGTTGACCATGTAGGAGGCCATCCTATAGTAGTGAAAGGAAGACGTAAACACATCTCTGGGGTTCCTCATGACATAAATGACCTGAAATGGAGAAATCACATCCGTTAATCATTAAGCCATGCAATTGCTGAGGAAAAGCGGACTCTGCTTGGGTTCAGAGTGTCTAAGAGTATAGCTTCTTTAAGTGCATATGTATGGGTCACATATTATGCACTTATTTATCTTTTTTACTGCCACAGTCCTGGCATTAATTGTGCATCACACAAAATGTACAGCAGATTATACCTTTGGCTTGGCTTTGAAGAAGGACGGTGGCATCATGCTATAGTGGAAGTGTGTGGCAAAAATGCGTGGAGACGGCCTCTGCTCCAGGTTAAGAACGCTGGCCCGGTGCTCCTCCAGCCAGGGGACCCGGTCCCAGTTGGGAGCAGTCTCAACTGAGGCTGGATCTCCTCCACTCTGGATCAAAGGAACAATCTCTTGCATCCATGTCGTACCTGAAAGCAGGACCCAAGAGGTCAGATTTGAAACTTGCCTTGGAATCTGTCAATTTGTACAATTCGGTATATTGTAAAATCATAATGCCTGTAGCTAGACTAAAAACTAACCTCTGCATTGCATAACACATATTTCTGAGATTAATCTGCTCAACTCCTGGAAGAATTTCAACATACTGGCTACACGTAGAGACATGCTCTGTCATGATTTGACATGCTGCATTCAGTAGTATTTGTCTTAAGCTGTAAGCCTTGTATTTTAGTATTTGGAGAAAAGTTCATAAAAGGAGTGAAAGCAATGTAAATAACCACAATATATGTGTTTATTTATCTCGGCTATTTTACAAAGGATTAATGTCCAACAATAATATGCTGTGTCTTAGTTTCTATCTTTAAACAACTACAGATTGCTGTCCATCTGAGAATGGCACACTGCTTACCTGACTTGGGGTAAGTCACAATGACAATGTCATCTGGACGAAAAGAAAACTCCTCGTAGTATTTCAGGCTCTGTGCAGGGTGTAGATGTACAGGGAGATAGACGCCCTTGTACACGGTGTATAACTCTGCCTCTGTCATCGTTCAAAG
Source organism: Centroberyx affinis (assembly GCF_046629955.1). NCBI lineage: Eukaryota > Metazoa > Chordata > Actinopteri > Beryciformes > Berycidae > Centroberyx > Centroberyx affinis. Next base: position 54,122 of record NW_027282136.1, on the reverse strand, counting down.
CAGCACAAAAATGTGGCAACGGGTAACTCAGCAGTTGGCGTAGCTCAGACACAGGCAGCTCCCTGTTGAACTGTTTGAACTGTTACGACATTGTATCACAGATAAGCAAGTCATATAAACTCCTCTCTTGCTCTATTTCTCTCACTTCCGCTCTCTCTCTCTCTCTCTCTCTCTCTCTCTCTCTCTCTCTCTCCTGCTATCTAGGAAAAGATTTTGTAATGACAGAGATTTTAGATGTGCTACACTCCTATACTCCTAGACCTGTACTTTAACAACACACTAACATTTAAGCCCAAGGGGTTTAAGAAAAAACATGCCAAGCTCTTAAATTCCACTGTACTGTAAAACTGACATTTGTAGACTTGCCAGACTTAAGTTCAAAACACAGCGGCGTTCAAAGGTAGAACTGGAGGGTACCCCCTCTAGACTTAAAAAAAAATGGATCAAATCCTTTCAGATTTATGTTGGCATGGTTGTGGGGAGGTAGGCACCCTCATGCATTTATTATGGCATTGTCCAGCTGTTAAGGGCCTTTGGGATGCAGTAAGAAATATTCTTTCAACTATCTTGAACACAGATATAACTCTATGTCCAGCTACATGCTTGTTGGGTACTCAGACCAGTGGCATTCATTGTAAATCTGTGCAAAAAAATATAGCAGTGGCTGCCCTTACAACGAAACACACAATTCTTATGAACTGGAAATTCAGGAAAGCTAATTGTTTTAATATGAATAAGTGGTTGGAGGATTTTCTGAACCTTTTTAGCATGGAAAAGGCGGCATCCTCTCTCCTATCTTTGGATCTGGGAAGGAATGGCTTATGGAACATATTAAGATCATTTCTGGACTCACAACATTTTTCACTTCTCCCCCTGTAACCCTACATGACTTTTTTGGTTGCTTTTTGTCCTGCTTTTGCAATAATGTAATGGGCGGGGGAATGGAAGGAAGGGGAAGGAAAAAAGAAGGGAAAGAAGGGGAAACCTATATTCATGTTTTGGAGTAATATCGTTTTGCTTTTTGGATCATGTGCATGCAGGTGTGACTATGTGCATACTATGTGTGCGGATAGTTACACTTGCATTAGTAGAGGTTTTAGGCAAGGCAAGGCAGCTTTATTTGTATAGCACATTTCATACACTGGGGCAATTCAAAGTGCTTTACAGAGTGATAAAAATACAGTAAAGGTAAAAGATTTACAATTAAAAAGTGCCAAAGTACAGACAAGAGATACAAAAGATAAAAGACTTAAAAAGTAAACTAGTGCAGTTCAAATCAAATGAAATAGAAAGATAAAAGAACACAACATATACTCCCACTTTTAGATGCACATTGTGAGTGAACCCATATGTTTTTCTGTAATTTTTCTTTTCCCCTGTCCTCCCTGATTCTACTCTTGATCTGATATTTACGTCAGATCTCACTGCCTAAGGCAGACGAGAATCATAGATTCTCCTCTTGGTCAAAAACGTCACCATCCACAGATGGATGAGAATCATACAGGGTAAAGCTCTGTCCCCCCCACATATAATGTTCACTCATGCGCAAGTAAGTGTAGCGCCTCTAGTCTTAACCAATGATAGTAATAGAGACACTAACATCTACCTAGGTTCGAGGAGTGGTATGCCTTGAATAACTCATGAGAGGAGTTGGTATTGAGTTGAACAGCTGACAGTTTTATCGTCTTACAGCAATAACACAACATACACAGCGCAGCAATTTTTATATAAAGAAGTGAAATAAAAATAGAGTTCTTTAAAATGATAAATAAAATAGAAGAAACAAAGAATAAGTCCCTTTTGAGTTGAAACCTTCAACTCAAATGCTCCTTTACATTAAGGAGTTTGAAATCCCAAGAGTTCAGTTCCTTGTCCTTGTGAGTGTGTGTATTGAATATGCTACTACTACTCGGGTAGAGCTAATAGTGGGTACGTGTTCTTATCTGGTGTCTGAATGAATCGAGCTAGTCAGACGGCTTCTGCAGACAGAGCCTACGGTAGGCCACACCGCTTCCACGACCGTCCACAGTCTCACTGGGCTGGGCTTGCCATCACTGTATCCTCCAGATTCTATCTGGTTGTTAAAAAAAAACCAACCTACACAAATAGTGCAGAATAGTAAGTTATTCTGTTCTCTTTCTGTTTCTAACATGAGACCTCATTAACTTCTTTCTTCATTTAGAATATCTTATAATGTATAACCAATAACTAAGGATATACTTTGATTACAATGAGATGAATTACCATGTATCACAACAAGTGGTATTTTAGCATTAACAAATGAATTATTTATCTTTTTTAACCACTTTTTACCTGTAACATCCCTTTTTACACATCATTTTAATATATTCCACTTTAAACATCAATCTGAATTGAATTATCACTACTAATTTACTTAACATGTATATTTTAATAACCAAAATCAGTTCAATCACAATGTAGTTGTACTACAAACCATTAAAGTGAGTTATCCCCACTAAAACCGTATGGCTTTATTGTCAACAGAATAAGTGCAGTGCACCTTTTAACACTTCACCACGCTATCAGCTGTATCACCATCCAAAGCCAGCATTTAGCTGAACGATTAGCATTAGCTATCTATTAGTAATTAGATTAATACAATGATACACCACTAACCAAAGCTAGCAATTAGCTTAGCGATTAGCGTTAGCTATTAGCGTTAGCGATCTTTTTTAGAACATCAATACAATGATACAACATGAACCAAAGTACGTTGAAACATTAGACAACATTCTCAGAACTCCGATTGGTTTTATGAAAAGTAACTTGAACAGCAAAAATGGTGTATTCTCTCCTCACAGTGGCTAGCAACAGACTAGCAAGAAAACGTGTGCTTCAACTCACCGAAGTTTCAAACACTAACAACTTGACAGAAGCTGTCTCCCTCACGTTCACAGTTGGGATTCTGATAAAAGAACACCTTATTAGGGTTGATATATGGAAATAATCAAGGTTTCAAGACTATTCTGTGGCGTTTCATACGAAGACTTGTTTAGTCGGTTCGCAGCACGTTTTCAGGACGTTTTCAGGAAGAGATCTCCAGCAGAAATGACGTGAAGACACGTAGCGCTCTCTACCACTTTAGATGCACAGACAATGTGTTGCGCCCCCCTTAGGGAACAACATGCAACTACACCTCTAAATTACATATAGCTTTAGTAGCCCTATGTTTCATATGGGTTACATAAGCATTACCTGGACAAGACGAATGAAAATTTGTACTTGCCCGTGTCAGCTCTGTTGGGATCCTGAACAGAAACAGTTAAAATTAAGGTTATTTAAAAGCTAAGCTGAAAAGATACGTTTTTAGCCATTACAGGGTAGAGTAGGCAGTGTAAAATAAGAAAGTGTTTAGCTTTGACTTAAAAGTGGTCAGCGTCGGGCGTGTCTAATATCATCTGGGAGGTTATTCCAGGTCTGTGTTGCATGATAACAAAACGCTGCTTCACCGTGTTTTGTTCTAACTCTTGGGACAGCCAGTAGGCCAGCCCCAGATGTCCTAAGGGTCCTAGAAGGTTCATATGGCACAAGCATGTCAGAGATGTATTTGGGCCCAGAGCCACAGAGTGATTTGTAGACAAGCAGCAAGATTTTGAAATCAATTCTCTGAGTGACTGGTAGCCAGTGTAAGGATTTTAGAACTGGTGTAATGTGGTCGTATTTCTTACTTTTCGTCAGGACCCTGGCAGCGGCGTTCTGAATAAGTTGGAGTTGCCAAAGAGCTTTTTTTGAAAGCCCTGTGAACAGACCGTTGCGTCCGACCACAGCTCAACAGGAGTAGAGACTTTAGGTCTAGCACCCTTGCTGTGCCAATAGCCCATATCTGTGGCGAGTAGCGGTGGGGATGCCTCTGGGGCCAGTCCACCTTGTGGCTCGGAGATGTTGTCTGTAGCGAGTGGCGGAGGGGATGCCTCGACGGCTGGTCCATTTGTGGTTGGGTCAAGCCAGGGGAGAGTGTCAGCTAGGTCCGTAGTATGGGTCATATTGTTGGAGTCTGTACTTTTACCAGATGTTTTTACATGAGGAATGCGGGCTGAAGACTCAAACAGCATGTCAATGAGCTGCTCATCCTGGCTGATTTGGTAAAGTGTAAGAATCCTTCCTTCCAGTTCAGTAATTTGCTGTGATAACCGAAGGCAGCCAGCACAGTCAGAGCAGGAGGAAGAGTCACTGTTGTTCTTTTTCCCCACTGAATCATATTACTTTTTCCACTGCAACAACCTAACTTCCCCATGGGATCAATAGTTTAATCTTATCTCATATTAAATCTGCTGCTAATGTTACATGTGATTGGGTATTTGTTACAAACCCCGCCTTTTTCATGTGAATGTGCTCATAGCTGGATAGGTAAATCCTGGGTTGATATGGTAACCATCTACGTGAGACCGGTTATCTGGTTGTGAGGCCAGCTAATACAAAGACAGTCAGATTATGTTGAACTCACTTCGTGAGATAGGCCCCTGTGCTGAACCACTAAGAATATTTATTTTCATCAAAGCACACCGCAGTGACCAAGGCAGTTACATGTTCTCCATGAGAGTCTGTGCAGCATGGTATAGTTGAATGGCTTTAGTTCAAGACTTTAATCCCATACAAATTTGTATCTGACATCTTTCATTTTGTCTTTGTAAACAGCATCAAAGTATTCTGCTTCTGCCACTGTTAATTGGTTTTTCCAGTCTCCAGCGATACCTGAAAAATAACATACAATAAGTGGAACCATTATGCAGTGAAAAAAACAGTATGTAAATTGTTTCCTTGATTTGAATATGGTTTTGCTCATTAGAATGTAGGTTATTTGCTACAGTAGTATGTGTAGTATTACATGTATAACAGTATGGAATAGGCAATGATTCCCTGGTAATTTCAAGTCCTAGTTAGTGTATTGGGCTGACACATAAGATGACAGCTCATCACGGCTGTAGACCACAGCCATTAACAAATTAACCATAAATATGTATGTAATACTGAGGCACACCTTTCCTGAGAAACTCCGACTTGCTCTGGTCCATGAATTCAGAAGGGACCATAGAGTAGTTGGACATCTTGTTCTGCTTCATGTTCTTGAACACACATCGGTCTGCTATCTTCTCTACTGTCTCAGAGTCCAGAGGTTTCTCCAGGAACTGGGCCATTCTGGCCACAGAGTCCTTCAGGTCCTGTAACAGAGCAACACAGCACATCTCAGCTTCTTACAATAGCACTGGTATTAAGGTTGTATATTCTTGTGATGTCAGAATTGAGGAATATAGTTGGAATATACTTCCTATATACTTCCTTCCTATATACCTCACCATGATCATTTCTTCATAGGAGATGTACATTGTGTGCTCTTTGTCTGGAGCATTCAGCCAGCCTTTTACATGATCAAACCATGAGCCAAACATAACTGGAGGGGAGAAAAACACAAGCATTCCATTATAATGAGTGAATGAGGAACTTCTTTCCTCATCAACTCCCAATGGTACTTTCATAGCAGTAAACAGTGTGGCCTTTGAGCATTGCCCAAGCTAGATCTTGATTGCAGCTCTGTGATCCCAGCTGTCTGTAAAATACAATTCAATTGAAGCTTATTGTAGATAGACATATTAAATAAGAACCGTACCTTTTCCGTTGAGGAACTTGTGAAGGAACTCGTTCTGTGTGCCTGGGTTGACCATGTAGGAGGCCATCCTATAGTAGTGAAAGGAAGACGTAAACACATCTCTGGGGTTCCTCATGACATAAATGACCTGAAATGGAGAAATCACATCCGTTAATCATTAAGCCATGCAATTGCTGAGGAAAAGCGGACTCTGCTTGGGTTCAGAGTGTCTAAGAGTATAGCTTCTTTAAGTGCATATGTATGAGTCACATATTATGCACTTATTTATCTTTTTTAGTCCTGGCATTAATTGTGCATCACACAAAATGTACAGCAGATTATACCTTTGGCTTGGCTTTGAAGAAGGACGGTGGCATCATGCTATAGTGGAAGTGTGTGGCAAAAATGCGTGGAGACGGCCTCTGCTCCAGGTTAAGAACGCTGGCCCGGTGCTCCTCCAGCCAGGGGACCCGGTCCCAGTTGGGAGCAGTCTCAACTGAGGCTGGATCTCCTCCACTCTGGATCAAAGGAACAATCTCCTGCATCCATGTCGTACCTGAAAGCAGGACCCAAGAGGTCAGATTTGAAACTTGCCTTGGAATCTGTCAATTTGTACAATTCGGTATATTGTAAAATCATAATGCCTGTAGCTAGACTAAAAACTAACCTCTGCATTGCATAACACATATTTCTGAGATAATCTGCTCAACTCCTGGAAGAATTTCAACATACTGGCTACACGTAGAGATATGCTCTGTCATGATTTGACATGCTGTATTCAGCAGTATTTGTCTTAAGTGGTAAGCCTTGTATTTTAGTAATTGGAGAAAAGTTCATAAAAGGAGTGAAAGCAATATAAATAACCACAATATATGTGTTTATTTATCTCGGCTATTTTACAAAGGATTAATGTCCAACAATAATATGCTGTGTCTTAGTTTCTATCTTTAAACAACTACAGATAGCTGTCTGAGAATGGCACACTGCTTACCTGACTTGGGGTAAGTCACAATGATAATGTCATCTGGACGAAAAGAAAACTCCTCGTAGTATTTCAGGCTCTGTGCAGGGTGTAGATGTACAGGGAGATAGACGCCCTTGTACACGGTGTATAACTCTGCCTCTGTCATCGTTCAAAGCAGCACAAAAATGTGGCAACGGGTAACTCAGCAGTTGGTGTAGCTCAGACACAGGCAGCTCCCTGTTGAACTGTTTGGACTGTTACGACATTGTATCACAGATAAGCAAGTCATATAAACTCCTCTCTTGCTCTATTTCTCTCACTTCCGCTCTCTCTCTCTCTCTCTCTCTCCTGCTATCTAGGAAAAGATTTTGTAATGACAGAGATTTTAGATGTGCTACACTCCTATACTCCTAGACCTGTACTTTAACAACACACTAACATTTAAGCCCAAGGGGTTTAAGAAAAAACATGCCAAGCTCTTAAATTCCACTGTACTGTAAAACTGACATTTGTAGACTTGCCAGACTTAAGTTCAAAACACAGCGGCGTTCAAAGGTAGAACTGGAGGGTGATGGGCATACATTACCCCCTCTAGACTTAAAAAAAATGGATCAAACCCTTTCAGATTTATGTTGGCATGGTTGTGGGGAGGTAGGCACCCTCATGCATTTATTATGGCATTGTCCTGCTGTTAAGGGCCTTTGGGATGCAGTAAGAAATATTCTTTCAACTATCTTGAACACAGATATAACTCTATGTCTAGCTACATGCTTGTTGGGTACTCAGACCAGTGGCATTCATTGTAAATCTGTGCAAAAAAATATAGCACTGGCTGCCCTTACAACGAAACACACAATTCTTATGAACTGGAAATTCAGGAAAGCTAATTGTTTTAATATGAATAAGTGGTTGGAGGATTTTCTGAACCTTTTAAGCATGGAAAAGGCGGCATCCTCTCTCCTATCTTTGGATCGGGGAGGGAGTAGCTTATGGAACATAGTAAGGTAATTTCTGGACTCACAACATTTTGCCCTTCTCCCTCTGTAACCCTACATGACTTTTTTGGTTGCTTTTTGTCCTGCTTTTGCAATAATGTAATGGGCGGGGGAATGGAAGGAAAGGGAAGGAAAAAAGAAAGGGGAAAGAAGGGGAAACCTATATTCATGTTTTGGAGTAATATAGGTTTTGCTTTTTGGATCATGTGCATGCAGGTGTGACTATGTGCATACTATGTGTGCGGATAGTTACACTTGCATTAGTAGAAGTTTTACACTGTACCCCAGTTTAATGTATTGTCTTGTCTCTACTTGATAATGTAGTGTCATGTTGTCTTTATTGTGTCTGTTTTGTTGTGTTTATATGAAATAAATATTTAAAGGTTACACAAAGTTTCACACTACACAGACGGACCAGGCAAGGATGCCCACTATCACTGTCACTTTTTGCCCTGTTCATCGAACCACTTGCAGCAGCAATTAGACAAAACTCCAACATTAAAGGAATCCAGACTAATCACACACACCATAAGATCAGCCTTTATGCAGACAATGTATTGCTCTTTGAATGAATGAATGAATGAATGAATGAACTTTATTTTGGTTGTTCACATTAAAAAAAAACTGTACATTTCTCGAGATTAAAATTATTATAACCAAAAAAGGGTTTTTTAGCCCACCCTGTACATTACATCAAACAACTCAACACACTTTCAAACAATTTTTTTTTTTTTTTTTTTTTTTTTTTTTTTTTTTTCCCATTATGCTCACATTCCTCCATAACAATATGTAAATTATATTCTTTATTCAATTAAACAAATTCATTACTTATATTAATGAAACACATAAATTATTCAATTAGTCTCACAATTAATATTTATTAATAATTTCCCATTTTAAAGATTTTTAAAATTTTGACAGAGTACTTATTAACTTGAATTGATCACTGAGATCATTCCATAGTTTTACCCCGACAACTGAAACACATCTTTGTTTGACATTGGTTCTTATTTTACTTGTTTCAAACCGAAGCAAACCTCTTAAACTATAATGCCCTCTTCTTAATTTGAAGAGGGATTGAATGCTCATGGGGAGGCTCCTATTCACAACTCGAAACAGAATTTCCATAAATTTTACCCTAACTATATCCATAAATTTTAATTGTTTGGATTTTATAAAAAGCCGACTGGTCGATTCTCGGTATCCAGCGTTATTTATTATTCTTATCGCCCTTTTTTGTAATTTAACTATTGGGTCTAGATATGTTTTGCAAGCATTTCCCCAAATTTCCGAGCAATATGATAAGTACGGCATCACAAGAGAGGAGTACAATATATGCAGACACTTTGTTTTCAAAAAAGTTTTAGTTTTATAGAGTATACCAATGGTTTTTGATAATTTACTCTTGATGTACTGTATATGTGGTTTCCAGCAAATCTGGTGATCTATTATTACCCCTAAAAACTTAGTTTCATAAACTCGTTCTATTTCAGTTCCATTCAAACACAATGTTACATTAGAATTTTTCTCACGGGATCCAAAAATCATAAATTTTGTTTTCTTTTCATTTAAAAATAACTTATTAAGGTCAAACCAATTTTTTAAATGATTCAATTCCATTTCTACATTCAAGATTAACTGATTTAGGTCCTGTCCTGAGCAGAATAAGTTTGTATCATCTGCAAAAATAACCATCTTCAATAGTTTAGATACGTTACAAATATCATTCAAATAAAGGATAAATAATTTTGGTCCCAAAACAGAACCTTGGGGGATGCCACAAGATACATTTTTTTGAAGTGATACGGTGCCATTAATTTGTACATACTGAAATCTGTTATTTAAGTAGCTTTGTAACCAACTATTGACCACACCCCTTATCCCATAGTATTGACACTTCTGTAAAAGTAAAGAATGATTGATAGTGTCGAACGCTTTTCGCAGATTAATAAATATCCCAATAGCACTTTCTTTGTTGTCAACAGCTGTTGTTATGCTCTCCATAAAATCCATCACTGCTAAAGATGTAGACCTATTGCTACGAAACCCATACTGTTGATCATTTAATATACTGTATTTTTCTAGAAAGTTGTCCAGTTGTTTAACAAACAGTTTTTCTAGTATTTTGGAAAATTGATCTAATAATGAGACGGGCCTGTAGTTTGTTACCAGCTGCTTATCTCCATTCTTGTAGATTGGAAGTACTTTAGCCAGCTTCATTTTCTCCGGAAATGTTTTCTACAAGACCCATCGAACTCTCTAAAAGAAACCTTCAAACTCATAAATAGTACCTGACTATGCTATAAACTGGACAAAATCAACAATTTTAGCCACAAGTGGTAATAGTAACCACTGCTCCCCCTCCACTGGTAGTATTAAATATCTGGGCACAAACATTTCTCCCAGGCTGTCAGAGTTGTTCCACCCAAATTTCATTCACAACTATTATCTTGCTAGCCAACTACAGTACATCATAAATTGGATTAATCCCAACCAACAGAACATTCCATGGTTAGAAATAGAACAACCAGAATGTAAAGAAATCTCAATCTCCCATTTCTCAACACCACCATAAAACAACACAACTGCTTTAAAAACACTAATTTCAACAACTCCAACAGCCTGGTGGAAAATCAACAAAACTCTAGGATTCACAATGAAAGCCTGTAAATACACTCCACTATGGCACAACCCTGACTTCTTATTTAACAAAACACCACTTAGAGAGTCAGGTGGCCTGCACCTTTCGGAACCTTAATGGACGCAAAGCCAGCGGCCCTGATAACATCAGTGCCTCTATTCTGAAATCATACAGTGAGGAGCTAAAAAAAACTATATCAGCAGCCTATATCCCAGAAATCATTAGACACACACACACTGTTCCAACAGCCTGGAAAACTTCACACATCATCCCACTTCCTAAGAAACCTTGTCCCAAGGACTGCAATGATTATCGACCCATGGCCCTAACCTCTGTTTTAGTGAAGTCACTGGAAAGAATCATTTCTCATACGCTCTCTCAGTCTGTGCAGGATAAATTAGATCCCAATCAGTTCGCCTATAAGCGAGAGCGCAGCACTGAGGATGTTCATAGACTTTTCCTCTGCATTCAATACAATTCAGCCAGACATGCTGCTCTCCAAAATGTATCAGTTAGGGATCAATCCTTATATCATCCATTGGTATTGTTCCTTTCTCATCAATAGGCAACAGCTAGTTAGGATTAATAACACCTACTCCTCCCTGGCTTTAACCGGCTGGGGGGCCCCACAGGGATGCGTGAGTTCCCCTCTGTTATTTACGCTCTACACCAATGACTGTGTCGCCGAACCACTATATCCACAGCCGCTTCAATGCACGGGCTTACAGGGGCTTCAGCCCCAGGCCTACGAAGATCAGGGGCCTATCACGAGCCAATCACATTGTTTTGTAATTTGTCGAATTTTCTGTCCATCACTTGATATTCACAGCCACTTGATATTCATGTTTGTGGCTGACGATTGGTCCGATTTACAAGTGACCCACGTGGCCACACGTGGAACAGACACAACATAACCGCCTATCAGAATGTAGAGTAATAGTTTTGTCATGTGAGTCGACGTAGGCAACAGTAAAGAAATGCTCGTGACAAGTGAAGCTAGAGGCTAGGTCAAAATGTCGGACAAGAAAAAGTTTGAGAGTGGTGCACATAAAAGAAAAGTGTTACCAGAAAAAGAGATTCATGATAAGGAATTATTAAAAAACATTCCAAAGCTAACAGGATTCTTTAAACCTGTAAATGAGAAGGAACGATCATCAACCTTGCGAACTAGCTCAGAAGGAGGAGAGCTATCGCTATCATCGCCACTATTAGAGCACCCCGGGCCCTCATCATCAGAGGATATACTAATCTGGGAGCCAACTACGTCTGGGCCTACTACTAGCTATGTGGCTACTGACACCATGGAGTGAGTGGGCAGCAGGAGGAGAGAAGAGGGCAGGAGAGGACGAGCAGACAAGAGGAGGACTTCTCTAAAATACATTTAACGGGGAGTATCTGCCCAGAGAGTGGCTTTGTTATTCAACATCGCAAGGTAGTGTGTTTTGCTTTTCATGTAAAATATTTGGCAATAGCAATGAAAAGTCGTCAGTTGGCAGTGTGGGCTACTGTAACTGGAAGCATGCCAGTGAACGTATATCAGAACACAAAAAGATTTATTGCTTTCCAGTAGCCTATTCTAATGGTGCAGGTTTTAAATTGGAAATTATTGTTCTAGTGTTCCCGTTGTGCATTGTTTTAATAAGGACTACTTAACTGATATAACCTAGATTTGTGTTAACGTATTGTTAATCTACATGTTGGTGAGTTTCATATTCTGATAATTGGCATTTACTAGGCCATTATATGTCACTGTCCATGGTGCTGAATCACTGCGTTGTCGTGTGTCATAATATTGATTGATTGAAAGGGCCCGCCGAGGCCAAAGGGACTGAGAAACTATTACTTTGATTTGTTGTTTATATGTTGTTACTATTGGTGTTTCTACAGACAGATTTTTATTTGGTAAACTACGTATGTGGAATCAAAGCCTACAAAGCTTCTCAGCCCCAGGGCCTTACGGCAGGTTTCTGATGATTCTGCACTGGTTGCACTGATGAAGGAAGGGAAGGAGCCAGACCTCTACCTGGACAGTGTCAGCAAACTGGTGCAGTGGTGCGATCACAACTCTCTCATTCTCAACACACTTAAAACAGAGGAGGTCATCTTTGGAGCTACACAAGACATGCACATTGCTCCAGTTGTTATTCACAATCACCCCATAAAACAGACATCATCATTCAAATATCTGGGAGTGCATGTGGACAGTTCATTCACCTGGAGCTTTCATATGGACTTTGTTTGTAACAAGGTACAACAGGATTTATTTCCTTAGGAGACTAAGGTCTTTTGGAGCCAGTAGGCAAATCCTCATCTTATTTTTCTGCCCAACCATACATACATCCTTACTACACAGCTGCTCCAAGCACACCCTTAGACTGGCTAATAGAATATCCCAGGACTCCTCTCATGTTTTGCATGAGGAGTATCAACTGCTGCCCTCTGGGAAACGCTTTAGGGTGCCATGCTGCAGGAGGAATAAATACAAGCGCTCCTTTGTTCCTCACTCCTACTCATAACATTGCTCAATCAACAGAGGAGTGCACGGAGGTGATCATGCCCCCCCCCCCCCACTCCTCACCCCCTACCCCCCGCTCACCCACCCGCAGGCAGACACAACTGTGCATACGACTTCCACATGGACTGTTGGGTTGGGTATGGACTATGGCATGTTGATGCTTGTAGGTGCAGGACTGATGTTTCTTCTCGTTTTTTTTTGTTTTTTTTCTTTCAGCAGGTGTTGTGTCGGTTGTATTTTGTCATTCTGATGAGGTGTTTGCTCAGTACTGTGTCATGTCATGATGATGTCCTTTTGGTGAAGTGTTTCTTTTTTGTTTGTTTGATGTTGTTTTTCCAATGTTGTATCATGTAGCCTACTTTTAATGATTATTGGAGAAATTTCCGTGAGAACGGACAATAAAGTCTTATCTTAGATTCACCACTTGAAAACAAAGCGGTATCACACATCCTCTGACGACACAACTATATCACTCCCAGTAAAACAATGGGAAAAGGATCTATCATTCTCACCCGGTACTGACTTCTGGTCTCAAATCTGCAGGAACACCTTCTCAATGACTAGCAATACTAACCTACAACTTATACATTATAAGGTAATCCACAGGACACACATTACTCAACACAAATATAAAATGGGATTCATAGACCCAGACACTTGCCACTGCACATAACACCCAAGATAACTACCTACGCTCCACCTGGCTCTGTCCACCAACTCACCGTTTCTGGCAAGTCACTCACAGATTGTCCTCTGTTTACTTGGCGACCTCTCTGTAATCAACCCACCTATCCACAACACCAAACTCATACTCATTGCCTTAACTATCGCCAAGAAAGCCATCCTCCTTAATTGGAAATTCAAAAACACTACACAATGGCTAAACCTCCTCAAAGAATACATATCCATGGAAATAATGACACTTGAACATCAACCCTTGAATTTTGAAAACATTTGGACCCCTTTCATTAAGTCACTACATCTGCCTGTTAACTAATCCCACTCACATGCATCCATTCCACACCAAAACACACACACACACACACACACGCTCTCCTCCTCTCACATACACCCACTACCATATGCTTAAATCTCTCACCCTACATATCAATAACTACTGCTACCCCCTGCATAAATGTCCTGTCTCCTTGTCAATATGCATCCAGTCTACATCTATTTATATCTGTCCAATTTAGTTGTTTAGTCTATGTCTGTCTATGTCTGCCCAGTCTGGTTGATCAGTCTATGTTCAGTCTGTGTCTGTCTATGTCTGTCCCTTTTGGTTGCCTATCACCAATATTAGTCTGCTGTTTCTTCTATCCATTAGATGTATTCTGTATTGTTTTATTTTGTTTTGTTTTCTTTATTTTGTTTTGTTATACCCTTTAAAATATAAGGAGTAAAAGCAATGTACATAGAACTTGTAAGTTATTATGTATGTATATTATGCAACTTATTGCTTTTTTTTATCCAATACAGTAAAACATTGCACATAGAAGAGCAGTTAGGACTCACTACTGGCTGTTAATCATTGTCCACAGTGGAAATTTAAAATTTCCTGCCCCAGGGTACGTCCTGTACGTCCTGGGGCTGTGCAACAGAGCTTAGCCTGGCCTTCCACCCTCTGTTCATAAAATCCATCCACCCCACAGCTATGCCCACATTTGCAGCACTTAAAGTAATAGCTAAGCTGAGCACAAATCTTTTTGAATTTTTAAAACCGGTCAAAGTATGAGGCCAAAGCGCAGGTTTTTCTTAATATACTGTTTTTAGTCAGAAGGGGTCTCTGATTTTGGCAGTTTTCACAAATAAACGGGTGTAAATATAGGTTACCCATAAACCCATAGAAATGCATGGAAATGCATGGGTGTGGAGCTACTTTGCTCATCATTTCTCCCTGAAAACACATTGGAGAATCATTTTCATAATTGATTTTTACTTGAGTCTATCTGGCCCCTAAGTGAAAAAATGCTTTTGTACATGTGACCATGAGAACCTATGTTTGCACTAGTTTTTTGGTGAAAACTGCTAAATCTGATATTTAGTTTGTTAAATTAATGTTAAACTATTTTTTGATATTTTTTGATATTCTAAAAAAAACAACAACTTTGTCTACCAATAAAGACATGAAGAATATGTGAAATCAAAAATTTTGATTTTGGTATGTATTGCCACGTCTTAACAGTCCTCTCTGCAAATTTTGTGTTTTTAACTCTAACAGAAATAACGGCAGAAGTCTTATTCGTATTTGATGTGGCAGAACACAGCTTGTGAATATTTCTCACTGTCACCTGAAACCTGATCCCAAGCCAAATTGCACCTTTTGCTGTTCCAAAGAATAGATGGATGCCATCAGGGTTCCTATATTTTGGACCGACCTGTCTGAGTAGCTTAGGCTGTATCATTTTTTTAAAGTCATTTTTCCAGATATTATTATGATCTTTTAATTGTCCTTGACCTCCCTCTTTGTTTTACTGTGTGTGTCTTGCTGTGCCTACGTTGCTTTTTGCTTTTAGTGTTGATGTTATCTTTTTGTATTATTAGTAGTGCCTTTAGAGTAAAGGTGGTAGGATTTTCTTTCACTTGTGACAGTCATGTCCAAGACCAGGATATGGCCATATATTTATGAAGTGCCACTGCCTCGATGAATTGCTGATCTTGAATCAGTTTTTCTCTTTAAAGCCAATGTGAATGAGGTGGACAAGACGATTTCCTCACTGGCAACAGATCAGCACTCCTACACTGAACATTTTGATGCGAGTCCTGGTCCGTCGTCTGTGACACAGCACAAGGAATCTAGAACCAGCATATGGCAGAGAAATACAGTAGAAGTGACATGCAAATCCTTCCTATAGGAAAATGGCATTTTCTGCCCATTTTTCATAATATCAAGCAATGTGAGTGCAAGAGCAAGGTATGTATCTCTCTCCAAGATGTTTTACCAGCTGTGAAACATACGCACCTAGAATAAATGCTTGTCCAGAAGGTGCCTGAGACCTAGACCTTGATTTACCACCAGTCAGCACTATTTGAATTGACAAATAGAAACACAAACACACAGTTCATCACTTCTGCTAAATTTCACATTTTCCACATTTATTTAATACATTTTTGTGTCGCTATTTACAATTTTGAATTTTTTTGTTGAAATCAGATGCAATACCCAAGCTGTGGGTAGTATGTGGTGCCAAGTTGCAGTCTTGCATAAATTTATTTATTTTGCTCTGGATTGACACCAATGGTATTTGAAACCCAGCCTTCAATGTGTACAGAACAATCCAATCCACTGGAACACAGCATCAAATATACTCATCAATGATTAAAACTGGAGATGCACCGATCGATCGGCCGGTGACCGGAATCGGACGGTTTTCAGCTGATCAGCCATGACTGGTGACCGGCAGATCAGTCTCATTCAAATTTAAGACAACGGTAAAAACTCCGCTGTAATAGTCCATACATCCATACTGATCTCGAAATCTTAAACGAATCACCGGGAACAAATCGGCGCCCAGGAGCACCCGGGAGCGTCAGCCGATGCGCCGAAACCACCATACTGTGTCTCTCTCTTTCCACCAACAGAACAGAGGGCTGTCAGGTGGACTGAGCTTGCGCATAGGCATGGAAATAAACGGCGATTTTACTTTTCAAGCTTCAGTTTATCACATGCATGATATTGGTCAGCCTGCTTACTGTGTGGGAGAAACGAGCTACCTCCCGATCTCAGCGGAGTCAAAACAAAAAGTCTTTTTTTTTCACCACAAGATGGTGAAATTGATGTAAATAAATGATATTAGGTGTGTTGTTATATCGATCTGTTGCACCAGTTTTCTTTTGGGAAAGTATAAAGTGGGATATACTGCAATTCATTTTCATTTGGATTTTATTTGTACAAAAAAGCTCTGTCCAGTAACCTGGAGCACTTTTTTATTTTGAGATTTGTTTGAGTGAGAGTGAGAGAAGGTCCTGTAACCTGGTGCAGTTTTGGAGAAAATGTTAATGTTAAGTTATTAATAGTCAATGTTTTATTATGAACATACAATTGAATTTTAATTTTCCATTAAAGAAAAGTTACAAAAATGTTTGTGTATGCTGTCAATCATAGTTCTTAGAAAGAAAATCGGAATTGGCAGGTCAGACTTTTAAAAAATCAGAAATCGGAATCGGCCAAGAAAATTGCAATCGGTGCATCTCTAATTAAAACCATGCTAATATAAATCAAAAAGGCAAAGTATTACAGTGAGCATCAGCTCATTTCATATAGTGCATTTGTGTCTTCTCAAGTCCACATCCTAAACTTCAATGTTCAATAGGCCTTCATGGTGACCTTTAAGTGCACTTTGGGTCAATGACTTTAGGTAATTGAGTGTCTCTTGGTGAACAACTGCAGTGAATACAATCAGCATTTGGTCTCTAAAGCCTTAGCCATCCAGTCAGATCTGGCCACCAGTAACCTCAGTCTGTCACCTGAAGACTGGATCAGTTCCTTACCGCTGAGAGAGACAGAAAAAAAAAACAAAGAGATGCAAGAGATATAATGGGAGATATTACTCAATTTGGTGTTTTGTTTTTCATCATGAAACACTGTATTATTTTCATATAAACTGCAACAAGTCTCTCCATGTCTGTTAGGTAATGCTTTGAATACGAGTTTCATTCCTCACCCAAGGTAGTCCAGGCCAAGCACACTGATCCCGTTAACAGCCAGGATCCTGTCTCCCGGTACGAGCTTCTCACACCGGGCCGCAGGGGAGTCCGGGACCACGGCCCGAATGAAGATACCGTTCATCCTCAGTGGCGTGTCCTGGAACATGGGTCGAAACATCAAGAGCATAATGGCTTCACACAATACAACACAGCCAAGCTTTCACTCATCCCTCATTGCTATAAGTCTGTTTATGGTGTCAAGAGACTGGCTTACATTCTGGAGATTCTTAGTTAACGCTGCACTGCATGTTTGTGGCACCAGATGGCAGTGAGAGGTTACTTTGAATTTTAATACCCAGAAATCCTGTAACGTGAATGTAAAATTTCCATACTGACACCAAAATTTAATTTGGGAAAATAGGGCAAATCCATTTAATTAGTAGGGATGGGACTCCCTTCTCTGTTGCCCACTTTGTGATTTAGGCTAAGACAGGTGTATTTTCACATGAAAATCTGGTATAGTATAGCTTTAACATGAATTATAAAGGATCACATTTGCAATTTGATATTTTGACCAGCAGGAGGGAGTGTTATGCAGATAGTGACGGGGAGGGTATACTGAATGGTTGTCCCAAGGCCTTTTGCTGCTGGAAAGAAAAGATTAAACATATGCTCCAGAACAAACACTGAGCATTTTCCTCTGCGTCTTTCAATAACAAACATCCCTCTGGACCACCGTGCTGTTTACACTGAGGGCCAGGTGTGTGGAGGAGAGAGGCTTCAGAGCATTATGCAAAAAAAGATAACAACTGAATTCCAACCATTGTAACTGAATTTCTTCTCTCCTTAAGCTGCACTTTTCAGAATTGGCACTGAATATGGTAGAGTGTCGTCATTCTCAAGGACAATTTGTTGAAATCCAGTGTTGATGACAGTTAGTAGATAAAGTAGATGAAAGACAAAAGTCGAGCCTACTGGGATGCATCTCCAGAAATGTCAAGGCAGACAGTTCAGCAATCATTAGAGCTTTTATGGATTTCACCTTTCACCTGGCAGTCTCTTAAACGCAATCGGAGTAACCTGGGAGGTCCAGCTGACTTAAGAGGAGACTGATATTGGGAGTTATTGCCCAGGGTTGGACCTATTGGTTTGCTAATATATCGGGCTGATATTGCCCCTTCATTAAATATCAAATATTGGCCAGTCATGTCATCCACCTCTGATATGATGGAGGTTACTCCCTGATCTCAGCTACATAAAAAACTCTCTGAAACCTGCAGTGAATTTGCACATTTTAGTCATTTTTTTGGGGGGGAAATTATTTTTTTTAATTTTTTTTTATTTTTATCTTCTATCACTGAACAGGCTGGTAGGCCACACTGCCTTAAGGAGCTGCCAACCTACCTAAAATAATTTCATTATCCTGGGTTTCAGTGGAGAGTTTTAGTGTCCCATGATGGTCTAAATGTTGTTTCAGAGGCTTGAAAATGGTCAAATATAAAGATATTGAATATCGGCAGCTTCAATCCAAAAATATCAGTATCAGTACCGGCCTTCAAAAACCCATATTAATTGAACCGTATTATTACCTGTTTGGATGAAACCCCAGTCACGGCTAGAAGTAGCTAATTGCAGGTAATCAATCAATTAATTGTGATTCACAATGACTCTTTCACTCACCCTTGCATCAACCAGAGCAAGGCCAAGACCTCGGTCACCCCGCTCCAGCTCCAGGCTAAAAACCTCTTCATCGTTATTGTCCTCATCGTCGTCCTCCACCTCTTCCTCCTCCTCCTCCTCCTCTTTGAGCTCCACAATTCTTCTCATATTGGTGCAGTCGGATTTCAAACAGTCTGCTGTCAATGCAGCCAGACATTCAGACACTAATCCACCTAAGAATAAAATAGAGGACGATCATCTGAATGTTCCTTCCGAGCAAGAAAAGTGAAGAGACCTGCAGGAGGAAAAAAAAGATCAAATTTTACCTTCCTCATGTGCGTCTACACCAGAGGACCAGGGATGTGTCTCACTGTCGGCCCCCATCCGTTTATCTTGGTCTTCCTTCTCCAGGTCGACAAGCTCCAGGTTGTGGGGGGTGTTGGGCGGAGTGAGGAGGCAGGAGGGGTCCAGAGCCGACCTCCTCGACCCGGTGACCTCGGTCTCCCTGGTCTGCAGCTCCAGACTCCTCAGCTTCTGGGACAGAAGGAGGGCGCCACAGGAGCTGAACTCATCTAGGTAGTGGGTGGAGGAGGGAGAGGGGGGTGATGGGGGCGAGGCAGGAGAATGGGCTGAGGGGCTCTGGACAGCAGTCTGAGGTAAGAGCACCTCGACTGGTGATGACTCCAAGGATTCCAGACTGGCTTTTGGAAGGATATCCATCTTAATCAGTTTAGCCTCCATAGGAATGACAGAACCCTGGAGGACAAATAGCATCAGAGCAATGGAGGTGATGAATTGTAAAGGAAAGCAGCATTTGTGAAATGGCATATTTAAAGCTACAATAGGCAACTTTGAGCGTTGGCGCCCCCTAATGGAGAGGTAACTGTTTGAATTGCCCATGCTTTTACTAACCCAGGCAGTCTGTGATGCTTTATACCAAAGGATACCAAAGGGATGAGAGAGGCAAAAGCTTGTATGTAAATCTTACCTAGTGCAGCTGTAATTGACACATTACTCACATTTTCCAGCATATTAACTGAAGCCTGATTCTACATATTTTCATGTGTAAGCCAATAGCATAATAAAGGTTTTTGTACCTGTGGCCTTCCAATAGCTGTGTCCCCATAGGAATGTGAGTGTGAGAGGGTGGAGATGAGCTCTTTGAGCCTGTCCAGCTGCTTCCTCAGGGCCGAGTCTGTTACTGCCCTTCTCAGCTGGAGCTGGTAACCCCCGCCTGGCAGCACTAGCGGGTGGTGGGTGTCAAAACTCTCCAGGATATCAGCTGAGGAAGGGAGGGGGACACATAAAAATTAAAAAGGAAAATCGTGCAAATGACTGTATAAATAGACAAAAAGAAAACAAACAGATTTACACTTTCATAATTGGTACTGTAAACTGAGTCAGGAATATTATAGGCCCACAGCATGTTGACCTCTCACCGGTTTTGTGTGCTGCAGCGTGTTCCTGTGCAGATGGAGCCCAGGTATGTGGGCAAGAAGAGGCTGGACTGTAAAGACTCAGCAGGTGGTTCAGCTGGGCTGGACTCAGGGCAGGGTAGTCAGAGCGCAGGGACACCCACGAGGTCTACACACACACACACACACACACACGCAGGACCAGGGATTCATGGCAAGATAGAAAACAGTATATTAATCACCTCATGTTTGAATGAATGATGATCCACTCACAAACGATCATTCATTCATTGTTTGCGGTATAATTACCACAACCCCCCCGCCTCCCCGGTGACGCTTCATGCATGTTTGTTTTCTCTTTGGCTTTATTGAAGAGGATAAACATGTTGGTAGTGATTTTTCCCACAGGCCTTTCACTCCTTCCACCATCTGCCATCACTAGAAACTCATAGAACAGCACCCTCTTCCTGTTTTGTGCCGTAAAACATTTCCTGTGACATCCAACCCGGTGTCACACCATGTAAAATGCTGTATAGAGGCCAATAGAGAATGCCACTCTTCTTTGCAATGGTCTTGTTTGTTTACTGTAGTTATACTAATGTCACAAAATTAATGTGGTATTCATTGAGGTTAAAATGCTACACGTAGCACCATTAAAGCTAAAACACTTTAGAAGATGAATTCTAAACAGAGGGAAATCTCAAAAGAAAAATCCATCTCTCACACAACATAAGGGAAATGCATGAAGGGAAAACCTTCATGCATTTCCCTTATGTTGTTAACCTTTTTGTCCACCATGTGTTGAGTAACTTTGTGTCTATTTGTGTGTGTGCTTGTGTGTGTTCACCTGCAGCAGGTTCTCCCTAGGCGTGGCCAGTAGATTGACAGCTGAGGAGAGTGTGTGTGTGTGCTCCAAGGCCAGTTCTCCCAGTCCAGAACCAGCTCCATGGGCCCAGTCCAGGAGCAAATCAAGATTGGCCCGGATGCGCACTCCTCTGGACCACTGGTAGAAACCTGCCTCAGAGCCTTTATAGACATTGTGCGAAAATGATTCATGAAATCAAATATTCACTCAGGGTTTGATTCTACAGCAGAAGTGTGTATGTTTTTGTCTTTTGAATGTGTACAGGGTGCTTGCTGTGTGGGTCTGTGTGTGTTTGTAGGCCTGCATGAGTGTTTGCCTGCATTATTCTTGCGTGTACCTCTCTCCATGAGTGTGTTGAAGAGTGAGGCATTGATGAAGTAGAAGAGGTAGGCGAGGAGCTGAGAGGAGAGCTCTGGGTGGAGCTGACAGTCCAGCAGCAGTCGCCTGGTCTCAGTCAGGACCTGCAGAACCTGCTCGGTCTCACCAGGGACACGCAGCGCACCGCTACCCAGGACCCGAGCACTCCGGCCAGGAATCTGCGGCTCAGCGCTCTCCCTGAAGGGGTTGCAGTCCAGAAGGCCTGGCAGGATGGGGTACAGGACCTGATGAGACAGAGGTAGGTGATTGTCACTGAAGTGTGAAAGGGAACTGTGCTGCACGGTTTAAAGGATAGGTTCGTCAATTTTGGACCTACATATAATTTGTCTCTTAAATACCTGTAGAACTTGGACCCACAGAGAATATTGACTCCAGAATCAGCTGTTGGTTGAAATGGCAAGCTCCGTGCTGCTAACAATAAGTCCAAACAGGGTTTGTCAAAATATCTCCAAAAAAGTCAGTCTGTGAAAACGATATGGCGACCAACCGACATATTTCTATCCACAGCCTGGAAAGCAGCAGCACCGCACCATTTGCACTCATTGGATTGTCTTCTACCAAACTCTAACCAGCTCCATGTGCAATTGTTTACAGTCTGACTTGACCATCAGGGAAACTAGATCACTCCGCCAGTAATGCACTTTCACCCCAGAGCAGTCTGTGCTGTGGCAGAGAAAAATAGTTCTGTGATTTCTTGATTAGTGAAAGTGTGCATGAAGGCGGAATTGTCATGTTTACTCTCAACTCTCCTGTTAAGCCAACAAACTGATTTTTGGCAAGCCTTATTTAGACTCACTGTCAACAGCAAGAGGCCTAGCAACAGAGTTTGCAACCGACAGCTGTCTTGGGACAGCTGACTTGGGACAGCTGACTCAGAGTCAGTATTCTCTGTGGGTCCAAGTACTACAGGTATGTAAGAGACAAATTATATATAGGTCCAAAATCGCCAAGCTTATCCTTTAAGAGTGATTTCCTCATCCATGTGGAACTGGAGATTTGTTGACAATTCCTGTGGGATAATTTGAGGTCGGAAAAGTTAACGTTGTGCGGTGGAGGTTCTGATCACTGGGATAAACCAAAGCATGTAACCCTCTAACCCAGATCGTTTCAGACCACCCATAATGTCTCTACACGTCTGGCTCTCTCTGGCTCTCTCACGATTACATGCACATATCTGTTATAAGATTAGACTGACACAAGCAGCAACCCACTGCCCCAGAAATCAGCAGAAAGAGAGAGAGAGAGTCTGTAGCATTTCCTCCATTTCAGCCAAAGCTCCTTGCTGTTCTTCAGAGCAGGCCTGGACAACGATAGCTTTGTTCGGGCTAATTGTACACAGACATCCCCCTTCCCCTCCAATCCCACTCCTACACCCACCAAGCTTCCTTGGCCAGCGCCAGCCATAGATCCACATTCCTAAAAAGCTGAATATGGCTCATGTGGGCTTGGCATGGCCCAGCGACAGGACTGCTGAGTGAAGAGTTTTGAAGGAATCCACCCGAGCAGATCATTTTACATTTACTGTAAGGCCCTGCAGGGTGAGCCCGAACAGTAGAACATAGAGAGCCACGGCTCCCATCACATGAGACAATGGAAATGGGTGAGCACGAAGCCAAATAATGTTCCAGTGTTTCTGGTTGGAAAATGTCACTCAGTGGAACCGACCAAGACAGGACTCATTCAGACAACAACCCTCGCTCGTTCTGTTCCCTGGATCCAGAGATTGCCACATGTATCCATGGCACTTATTATCCCCTGGTGAAAAAACAGAGTGTGTGTGTGCGCGCTGTGTTTTCTATCTGCCCGCCTGCCAATGTGTGCATCCCTTATGACGCACAAGTAAACACGCAGTCTGTCCGCAAGCCTGGATCAATGCGTCTGTATTCATCACGACTCATCCTCTGGTGGGAATAGCCAGTCACCAATGGCGCCTTTTGTTTTCCATCCCACAGCAGTTACCCTCACTCCAGATGGACAAGCATGAAATGCCCCAAAAAGCAAACACGGATTTAGCAAGATGTTATACTTACTTTGGGGGAGTCTCTTGGGCTTACTTCAGGTTGTGTTTTGATTTAGACTTGAATTTGCTCTGAATAAGGTGGGGTTAGCATCACTCTCTGTGGGACCCCCTTGTTCACGGGAAGGTAAAACAACAAGGAGTATTGAGAGCTGGAGAAAAAGAACTTCTGTCTTGTTCGCTCTTTCTCTGGTCTGGCTTGTCTACACTGTCAAACTGAGACGTTAAAATCCCCTTGCACAAACTAGATCCTCATTCAGACACGCTGCAGTAAACCCAGATATAAATCAATAGACTTAAGTGCATCTCTGCACTAGTGAAGGGAACGGAAAGATGCTAGAATAAATCATTAGGCCTTAGTCGGGTTATACATTAGCTTGACACTGGTGGCTTAAGTACATTCCTCACATTATTGGGTCCGGTTGGCCTGTCAGTCCTGGAGAGATGTGGATTAGAGCCTAGCGACTCCTGACAGGTATGATGGATGAGAACGTCATGCCTGAAATAACTGGCATGACCACAGAAGTCCAAGGAAACAAGCACAAAAGAGCAAGGAGCCAGACAAATGTCAATAAAACATCGACCTTGCATTACATACTGTAAGTCACAACTTTTTGAGACCTATTATATTGCGGGATTATTTCTTCATTTACTGACATCTGGAAGTCATTCGGTTCATCGGGCTGACCCGCATTCCACCATAAGAGAGATGGAGGCTGACTGATGGCAGGTAGTTCGATAACCACATCCTCCCTGAATCGAGAAAAATATGCGAGGCACCAACTCCGCAGGACGGCTACTATTCAGGAATTTCTATAGTTTCCTCCTCAGAGACGCGGTACGCGGACTTTGTACCTTCAGCTTCCTTCCTGAAGGGGAAATCTTTATCGAGGATGCCTAGAACCTTTCACAGTCCATCTCAGTTCCTGTTGGCAGAGCATGTGAGACCTTGGCTCATGCTATCTCTGACGTGGCTAAATGCGTGACATGACTTCCCTTCGCCCTGGCCCTGTTCTCTCCCATTAGGTGTTGCTGGCTAGGAGCATCCAGGTCAGCGGTGGGGTATACACTGAATCAGTTAGGAAGTCTAGTTATACTCTTAGGAGGAGAATTGTTCAAAAAATGAACGAGTCAGATGACATCAGATGCACTTTAATAGGCTGATTTGTATTTTCTGGACGGTTTTTCGACCCACACCCACTCAGCTCAACTGGAAAGTTGTCTGAAACCTCCCTGGCAAGATTCCATGTAGTGGGTGTGGTGGAGGGCTTCACCGAATACTGAACACCACTGGCTGCTATTGCTACAATGCAATACTTTCTCTCTCTCTAAATGACATTCTTTCTAATATTCTACGGTAGGTCTATTGTACATCTACAGTATTTAAAGCTACACTAGGTAACTTCGCACTTTAGTGGTTCGCACTGTTTCCGGTCAACCTGTGTCTCTGTTCTTTATAAACATAACACATTTCTTTGTATATCTTATTGAAGTTAAATGTGTCTTGTATGATATATGAATACCTGACTTCTGCTCACAGCCTTTCTAATCAAAATATTGGAGGTCACAAAGTTCACCTGGCAGCACTTGGAGACCACAATCTAATCACAACACACACACACACACACACATACACACACACACAGGGACAAAGGCCCCTGGTGTCCTGTCTCTCCCCTGTCATAATGCCCCCAGTGTGGTAGGGCAATGTGGCTGGTCGGCCTATTAGAAAGCTGTCAGAGCAGGCTAACTAGGCTCTTTATTTTCAGTCTGTCTCTGATTATTTTCCTTTTCTTAAACGACGCAGCATAGCCGTGAGAAGCCCAGGTGGAGCCGGCACAGAAGGACCATGTGTGATGGAGATGTAGTGGAGCGGCTCTGTCTGAAGCCTGGTAAGCCTCATCTCCTTTTGGCCGGGAAATGTTTGGCTTCCCATGCAAGAGACTGCAGTACAAACACAGGCTTTGCTCAATAAAACATTACATAAGATTATTACTTTTCCCCAATAAAGAGTAGTGTAACGAATTAGTATTTCATTTTCAACTACTTTGATTCTATGGTGTAAAATGATGATATTGTGTAAGCTGTACCTGGGCGCTTGGTCTACCTCTCACCTTGGTGATGTAGTACACACACTGCTGGAAGGTGAGCATGATGACCTCCTCCAGGACGGCCATTGTCTCCTCACTGGCTGAACGGACACATGACAGGCGTAGCTCCAACAGGGCTGAAAAACACACACACACACACACACACACACACACACATACATATAAATGATGGGTGTATTTGCTCTCTAAGGAAAACAGTCCTCATCACTAAATGTCTTCTTTTTAGTGCCTGGTGGAGTGGAGGTGGTGAAAAATCTCACTCGCTGCTGGTTAGGAGACAGTTTTGTATTTCACTCAGATAAATCTACGATTTCTCCATTAAGGGGATTAACGCTCTTCTCTGTTGCAGCCCTATTTCATGATTTGTGCTGATAAGATTGCTGTAATTTTACATAGAAATCGAACCTAGTGCAGCTTTAACTGTTCGTAGGAGCTCAGTAGGCTACTAACCCAAGTTCTCCTCCTCCCTGTTCTTCTCATCTTCCCTTTCTTCTTCATCCTCCTGTCCTTGCTCCCTCCGGGTTCTCCAGTCCAGAATAAGGGGCAGCTGGTGCTGGATGAAATACAGCAGCTCCAGGCCGTTGGACATCCATACCACCAGGGGGCGCAGACCTGAGATCACCTCTTCCAGACTAAGCGGCTGCAGTTCCTCCGGGTCTGAGCATTCACCATTAAGACTGGAATTCATCAGAATAGATCTGGAGTCAGTCTGTGAGTGTGTGTGTCACATAGTGAACAATAGTGAAATCTGATTGCTTGAGAATTAGTATGCACTTACGCTTCGGGTTGAACCGCAGCTAGCTCTTTAGTGTGCTCCTGCATGTAACAATGAAAAGTCAAAATATAGTAATAATAATATACTAATAACCACTATTCATATAAAACTTTACAAATGGATAAAAAAAAACATACAGCTGACAGCAAAACCAATGAAAGCAAGGTAAGAAATACAAAAGCAAGGCAAGAAACATACAAGTAGACCATAAAAGGTATGGTCACAAACAGTTAATAGAAGATCATTACATAAAAGCAAGTCTATAAAAGCTAGTTTTAAGAAGCGATTTAAAAGATTATACAGATTTAGCAGCCTAAAATCCTCAGGCAAGTCGTTCCAAAAATCTAGGTGCCCTGATGGAAAACAACGGATCACTTCTTGTTTTCCATCTAGACTTTGAAACACCCAATAGGAACCTGCCCAAGATCCTCAGGCTGAAATCCGGTTCATTTGGGGTTAAAAGGTTTTTGATATTCCTTGGTGCCAGACCCATCTGTAAAAAGTGATCAGTAAAAACTTCAAACCAAGTCTACAACTAACAGGTAATTAATTCAGAGATACTAAACAGTACATTATAGACTGTGTCAAATGTGATCAAAGAGATATTAAACTGCAACCAGACTGGAAGATGTCAACTCACCCACATGGCACTCTGAACTCCGCTGGCAATGAGCAGCAGGAGCCTGCGGAGGTCTGAGGTGTGGAGATGCGCGGCGGAATGCTGCACACACACGCACAGCAAGAACGCCACGGTCAACGGCGGCGTGCCTTTGGCGCCTATGGCAACTATCTCCTTGACGATCCGATCCTCCAGCTCCACCTCGTAGGTCAGAGTCAAGCTGTGGCCCTCGGGGGCTTTTAGAAAGGGGGCGCCTCTTTTCGGGGACGGGCTCTGGAGGTCGGCGCAGGTCGAGATGCAGGTGTCGCAGAGTATCGGGTCTCTAGGATGAGCTGGTGTAGCGGCAGACGTGGCGTGGCCCAGCAGCCAGGGCACAGCGGACAAGCTGGGGTCAGGAGAGGCGTCGTTCACCTCCTTCATGTCCAAGAAAGAAACACAAGATATCAGATGTGGGTCACTTTCAAATGAATGAATGTGAACAGCCATAGGTATATCGTGGAACTCTTCTTACCTTGTGCGTCACGGCTAAAGGATCCTTGAACAGGAACAGGTACCGCTGTCCCAGGCCGATGACGTCGCCGGGGCTCAGCGTCGCCTCTTTCCTCAGCGCCTCCCCGTTCCTCGACACCGCGGCGTCCCGGCAAGGGCGGAGCGCGGTGGGGCCGCCGTTGCCGCGGCGATGGAAGCAGCAGTGCCTCGGGAGGATGTCGGGGGCGAAGAGGGCCACGTCGACCTTCGACCCCTCCCCGTTCTCGCCGTGTCGGCCGATCGCGACGCTCGGCCCCGCGAGTAAGTAGATGACAAAGTCCTGAGGAGGGGAGAAAAATGACGAGTAGGACACTTTTTGAAAAGGTATTTAAAATGGAAACGGACATTAATTAACCACCAGCTAGGTAACAGCCACACATACTGAAAGCTTAACTATCTGAACATTTGGGGGCATTAGAATTATAGTCTTGGCCCAAGCTTGATTTAGCAAACAATGTTTATTAATCACAGAGTGGCAAACACAGTGTGTGTGGGGCTCATTATGTTTGACACTCCCCTTGTGATGCCTGTCTTTTCCAACAGGACAGAATTAACCAGCTGAATTAATTCACAAATTCCCTAAACCCTGTTCATAAGAACAAATGAGTATTTCACGTGCTAGATGATTATATTCTTACGCGCAGTGAGCGAAAACAAATCACTCTTTGACGCAGAATCAAAATCACCACAGTGTGTGAGAATTATGTGTGTGTGTGTGTGTGTGTGTGTGTGGCAGTTGTCCACTGGTTACCAACTGGTAATCAGTCAGGAAGCAGTGCCATGGTTGTCGCATTCTGTTTCCTGAACAGTGTTTTGACACTCCGTTTTTCTGCGTACAGTAACACTGACCTTTTCCCAGAATGATTCCCCCCCTCTGTCTCTCACTGTCTCTTTGTGATTCTTTCCAGTGAGAAAACAGGCTTTCAGGGCTTCAGCGCTGACATGATGTTTTACTGAGGGCTTTGGGCCGAAAACAGCGGGGAATCTAGCAGCCTCTCACTCCACTAATCTGTTTGTGTCACACTAGGCAGAGAGCGAATGTAAGCGTTTTGCAAAGAAACAGAGAGGCGATGTGTTTGCACTTCTAATTCAATTCACATATGGGACTAATTGATGTGGGAGGTGGGGTTGAGGAGAGCGTGTGATACCTGTGCGAGGCTGCAGCCCTGCAGCAGCAGCAGGTAGGGACAGTCCTGAGGCGGGTGAATGGAGTACTGTGTGGTGTTATCGTCGCTGCTCTCCGTCTCCTCCCTCTCCGACTCCTCTCTGTCCCGCTCGGCCCTCTGCCTCGGCGGACAGAGGGTCTCTGTCTTGGCCCGCGGCCCGGCGTCCCCCTCGGCGAGGTCGCGGACCCGACTCTGAATGCGGCTCTGTTTCGGGCCGGCGTTCCGGCGCGTCAGATTCTGGCTCTGGCTTTGATCGGCGCGGCAGATATTCTGACGGGCGTCCTGCTGGGTCTCGGTGTCGGAGTCCAGCAGGTCCATCTCGCTTTTGCTCCTCCACAGGGTCTGGCTCCGACCCGAAGTCCTTTCTATGAGAGTGGAGGTCACTCTGGAGCGGCTCTTCTGCAGTTTACGAGCCTGGGCGTTGATACCTGACACAGAGTTGTATAAATAAATAAGATAGTCAGGAATGAGAGCGAGCACTGTCGTTAAAAACTACCTACAAAGTGTACCGGCATTTAAAATATTATGCACAGGGGTAATGGAGTGCGGTCACGGGGCAACACCCGTTTTTTTTTTTCTGATGAAGGGTGAGTGTGTATAGCCGTTTGTACATGCGTGTGTTTATGCCAGAGTCAACACGGAGAAGGAAACAGACCTCGGTGGAAAGAGAGACAGCGCTCATGGAAATGAAAAAAAAAAAAAAAGAAAGTTCGCCCACACAGCAGGCGTCCACAAGCTGACACTGATAGGGCCGCTATCGCAAGCTGTGCCATTCACAAAAGCAAAACACATAACAGGACGCGTCTCTCTTACACCAGGACCGCAGCTGTATCAACCAACAACCGGGGCTTTTCAGTAGCAATGACAGAAAGGGAATAAGCAACGCGTGAACAAAAACACGCTTAGCGCATGGCAGTGGGTCAGATCTTGAGCGAAGTTAAACTGGGGGAAGGTTAAAGAGAGGGTGTGTTGCTGGAAGAAGTGTGAAAAGATGAAATTAGAGGCTGTCTGCAAGTTTCATCAAGTTAAATTTGAACCTTGTAAGAGCAGTTGGAATGAAATATAAGAGCAATTTGAACAAGAACTGTAGAGCTATCAGAATATGGTTAGGCCTGCGTGACTTGGCTGATTTCTCACCGGGAAAAATAGCAAGAAACCACAACGTTTTTTACTGGATTTTAACACTGGCAACGCTTCATGTAACTGTCTTCAAGACCTTATTCCAGCACCTGCAGACACCCTGTGGGATGCTGTGAAATGATCAGTCCCCTAAAGTCAAGAGCCGTACCCGCAGTGACGGTGTCCTTCTCTTTGGACCTCTTCTCCTCCACCGAGCTCCTCCGCTGGATTTCGAAGCGGCGCGCCAGCCCCTCCCTGGGCTTCCACAGCGACTGCAGCAGGAGGGGCTTCTCGCTGTCGCCGACGACCCGGAAGCCCTCCGTCCTCCACTGGCGCTCGCTGACGGTGCCGATGGCGTCGCAGAGGACGTAGGACCCCGCCTCCTCCTTGCCCAGACCATACCTAGGATGGATGCGGGAGCGTTTGAAAAAGAAGAAGAAGAAGAAGAGTTAGATCAAATAAAATCCCTTCCATCTCTCTCCCTAGCCCTTATTCTATTTCCTTTTCCTAGCACTTCGCTGTGATCTAGGAATTGAAGCTTTATTCTACTGTTGCACCGACTGGACGTTGCTCTGGAGAAGCGTGTCAGCTAATCGTAAAACTAATTGTTTTTACTTTTTGCCACAGGGACAATGGTGGCATGTTTCCATACTCTAGGAACTGTTTGCAGCTGAGGAGACTGGGTGAAAGTGACTTGGAAAATTTCACTCAGTTGCAAAGCACAGGACTTAAGCACCCGGCCACTAATATTGTCTGGTCCAGGGCTCTTACTGACCTTAGTTTGTTTAAAAAGCTTTGCAACAGTAGTTAGATCAGTTTTAAAAACAGAAGTGTCCCTGACGAGTTCACGCATATTATTTGTTTTTTCATAAACATCATCCGATTTAAATCTCAAATACATTTGTTTTCCAGTTGCAAATTAGAAGTAAAACCATTCAAAGAGACTGTATTATTGCATTTATGTAGACCCGTCATCAATTTCATGCCATTCCAGACAGACTTGAGGTCAGAGTCATTGAATTTGGATTCGATTTTTGTCTTGTATTTGAGTTTCGCCTTTACAATTTCAGCCCAAACTACTTTTCTAATTTCAGCATAAGCAATTTTATCCCCACTTCTGAAAACAGCCTTCTTTTTTTTTCCCGAAGCAGACTTTTCAGTTCCTTGGTGATCCAAGGCTTGTTGTTTGGAGACAACCGCTTTGGTTGGGATCACACTATCTACACAAAAAGAGATATAGCTGCACACTACATCTGTCAGTTCATTAATGCTATTCCTGAAAGACGGACCAGTCTGTACAGTCAAAACACCCCTGTTGGGCCAGTTTACATTAGAACTCATCAAAGTAAAATCTTATCAAGCATATTGCATTAAAACTACAGGCAGTACAGACTTGTTTAATTAAGGGTTGTAATGAATTTGCAGTGTGCCTAACTTATTTGCTAATCCATTACTAATCTCCCGTCCTTGCTCTAGTATTGATGTAGCTAAATGTCACTGGCGTAATGAGTATACACTCTCATTGAGTGAAGAGGAAAATGTTTCGACTTTGTACTCTACAGGCTGAATACCACTTCTATTAATCACTCCATTATGTTTTTGGCCGAAACATAAGCAAAGACTGACAGAAATGCACTCTCTGGAGAGGCGGCCTCGACGCGGCGGCCAACACTGGCCGTCTCTCACACAAGTCTGTGGTTTGCTCTAGAGCTTTTCAGAACTGCCATGTAAACCAGCAATTTGGCACACGTACACTGTGCACAGTATACCGCAGTTATAATAAACAGCTGCCCTTAAGAACAATGGGTCAAGTCGACTTTGTTCATCTCGATCCGCGCTAATCGTAACAAGATGTGCACGCTCTCTTTATCACCTGCCAAAGCTTCGTGCATCAAAGGCTGATCTGACAGCTTCTATATACAAATAATGTAGCACAAACGTATGTTACAGCACGGATGAGACTGGACATATAACTCATCCTGAGCAGACACAAGTACACACACACGTACAAATGTAGACGCATATGCAGACACACACACACACACACACGCAGAGATACATATGGCCTTACCTTTCAAGGGCCTCTTTCACTAGTTCCTTTGCACTGGAGTGTGTGGTGGCCAGGACGCTCTTGTAGTGAGCTCCTTCACAAATCTCACTCCCAAAGATCTTCAGGATACCCGGAGCAGTGATCTGATTGGACAGCTCAGACGGGTCGTCTGCTATTGATACATCTGCAGGGATCACTAGAACAAGGAAATAAGGTTTAACTCTGGTTCACGGGGGTGTTTCATGAACAATGGTGCCAAATGACTTTATTTTCTTCTCTACTTTTAACTTAAAGATGCTGCATGTAGCATGTCTTCCAATGACAAAGAGCCAGGACAAACTCGTGTGACATACTGCTGCCCTTCCTGGCATGGCTGTAGAGCGATGACCTGAGGCCTGCGGTCAGGGCCATGGAGCTGGAGCTGGAGCTGGAGGCGGGGCCGCGCAGGAAGACGCCCGATAGGCGGTTGGTATGGCGACGGATGCGGCTCTTGCTGGGCTGTCTGAGGGCCACGCCCACACACTCCGCCGACCTGGTGGAGGAACTGGAGGAACCTGACCTGACAGGGGACGGAGAAGGACGGTGCAGTGGTTACAGAGGCAGTCCTTGAGCTGGAGGATCCAGGTTCAAGCCCCGTCCTGCTGAAGAGTCCTTGTGCAAGACACTGAATCCCCACCAGCTCCAGAGGTGCGGCTCTGTAGCTGACCTTTGACCTCTCTGTAGAGGGAGAGGGCCAAGAGGAAAGAGCTTCCCTACAGGGATCAATACAGTGTCACATCATTACATTAAGGAGAAACAGAAAGATGGGGGATGAGGAGGGAAACATGGTTAGAGATGGAGGTGAATGATTTAGAAGATGGAAAGAGTCGATGTGATGGGACAGTGAGGACGGGAAACAAACGTAGCAGGAACAGGACTTTGGTAGTGCGCAGAAATAAGGAACTAGAAAATGAGAACAGAGGTTAGTGTAACAGTTAGGGACAAAGAAAAGGAAAATTAAGGTCATAGCTGAAGAAGAGAAAAAAGTATTAAGGATGAGGAAAGAGAGTGTGTGAAGTGGAAGGGAAAGAAGAAGGCTTAAATAAGTTAGTTCCTATTGCGGTGTAAAAAAACGATTGGTGGGATTGTAGGTGTCGTGCAGTGTTATGTGTGTACATTGTGTGCTGTGCAATTGTAATGATGTATAATGTCAGCTATTTTTTACATTTCTGTACTTTTTATTAGCCTGCATAAGGCATTTGCGATAGTTGTAGTCTATTTAAAAGTCCAACTAGGGACTAGGGTTGGAAATTAGCAGTAGAGACACACATCTTTTATATTTCAATTGTGAAGTGTAATTATAATAGTGTCCCTATCAAATAAGCTATTAAATAAAAAAAGAAGTAGAAGCAGAGTAAAAAAAAGAAATGACTAAGACGAACAGTGATAACACAAAATGTGCACAAAACATTCTTCAATATAAGCATTAATACAGTATATTATGACTAATCTCTCAAATCCCTGTCACAAAATGATATCACCCTTCATCCACCTACACTGCACTGCTAAAGTGAAGCTCATACAGTACATACGTGTCTATGCCCAGGACAGTGCTGCCCGCTCTCCTTCACCATGCCTCCCTCAGCTCCTTCAGCACATTAATGAAATAATGAAGTGGTGTTTACCTCTGACCAAACCCCTAAGCTGCTTACTGCAGTGGGCCGTTCAAAGGTTCTCTGCTGTTGCGCCACCATTTGGATATAAAAGATTTCAGACTTCAGATTAATAATATTAGTGAAACTAATAGACTTGTGTACTAATGATATAAAATAGCATGATGGAGTGCAACACAAGACAAGGGGTGATTGAACAGCATGTAGTAGAAACATTTTTGCAGTAGTTTGAATACATTATGGTTAATCAGAACTTAATATAGTGGTTAATCAGAACTACTTTCATTAAAATCATTAACTACTTTATGGTATCTAGTTGTAGAAGTTGAGCAGGCCTGTTGAAAAAAAAAAGTTTGTTAAAAATAATGAGATCCTAATTTCAGAGATAATCATTCCTATGAGTTGGTGTCTGATTTCCACCTTTCCTCTTCATTCCTCCTAATCCTCATCACTTTCTTTTTTTTCTCTCCCTAAAAACAAATCTATTTACGGAAGAGGATTAGGGCCACATGTGAAAAATTTATTTGAGTTCTGAGTTTAAAGTCAGAAGTCAGAATTCTGACTTTAATCTCAGAATTCTGACTTTAATCTCAGAATTCTGAGTTTAAACTCAAATAAATTTTTCACATGTGGCCCTAATCCTCTTCCGTATCTATTGGCTCTGGTTAAACTGTCTTTTTTTTTAATTGTAATGAATGAATAAACAAATTAACAGATAAAGGTAGCCTACAACTAGTGGCAGTTTCTCAAAAACATTTCAGAGTAATAAGAGAAGAACACTGACATGAGGACAGATGAGACCCTTGTCTACCCGGCACAAGTCAGCTATCACTATAAAACTTATTTGCAAGTGTAAAAACTGTGTTTTCTAGCCCCAGTCGTCCATACTTACTGCTGAGAGCCATCACTTGGCTTCCTTCCCAGCTTGACAAACCGTCTCTTCGGGGAGGCGGCAGGTAAACTCACTGGTCTGGGTGGGAGAGAACTCAGCTCGTCAGGGGAAATCTTCATCACATTCATTCCTGACCGCTCCACTTGCGTACAATTTAAAAAAAACCAAAAAAAACAAAACGTTAGCTCAATTTAAACGATCAACGCAAAAGTCCCATCATCTCCCATTAGATGGTGATGGTTTTTGCACACAGGCTGCTTTGCTTCATCTTTGAGTTGTTTCATTCAGGACGAGCGGCACCAAACTATTCCGCAGCTGCTTCATTTTACGCAGACGCACTCCGGAACATGCGCTACAGATGTTTCCAGCTTGCATCCAGCTGTTGTAACTGTTGCACCCGGGCTGTTCGGTCCAACAACGCCGGTTCAAGTTACAGCTTCACTTCACGCTGTTTCTAGGACACTGTCAGAGCAGGAACTAATAAAATCCTTTGCTACAGCGGTCTGGATCACCAATATCCGAAAAAGGACAAAATATTGTTTAATACCATCTTGCCAGAAACTCGCCCGTGGCTGGAATTGTGCAATAAAGTGATTCCATAAAAAAAAAAAGTTATTAATCTTATATAATCAAGTACATTCCCAGTCCTTGGAGCGTGCAATTTGTTTCAAATTCATGACGAACCCGCTTTCCAGATGTGCGTCCAGAGCGCAACTGCTCGGAGATGCCAAGTGCACACCCACCACCACAGACAGCAGTGGAAAGCCAGCCAGCGTGAAGAAAAATACAACTTCCGGTTATAGCTTTCAAAATAAAACGCTCGCTGACGAACACGGGAGGGGGGTGCTTTTATTTTGAAGGCGCAATCACCTTACTATCGTCTCGTTCTGGCTTGAAGCTGACCTGCCGGATCAAATGTTCCGCTGTCGGGATCACGGTGTGTATTCAGAGGAACATCGTGTTAAAACTCGGCAGTGCGGCGGCCCTCCCGTGCCTCTGAAGTCAAGTCATGTTCAACCAAATGGACCAAACAGACTGAACATTCCTGTGTAAATGACTCCATCTTCTGGCTGCGCTGAGCACAGATCAGTTTTGCACAGAAAAAGTAGGAATCTCATTAACTGTACAGGGAAGTGATATAGCCTACTGTGATGTGATGTGATCTGACTCAGTGAGTGTGTGTGTACTAATACAAATATCCCTCCTCCTCCTCCACTAATACTAAAATGACTACTACTGTGCGTGTGTGTGTGTGTGTGTGTGCGTGTGTGTCACAGTGATCCAGTCGACCACTAGATGGAGTGCTTTGCCCTGGAAACACACCTGAACCAGGTGTGACGCAGTGAATTTTCTGAGGATGCAGGTCCACGTGAGAGGAACCTTTTGGTCACTGCTACCTAGTGGACATTATGAGGGCAATTGCAACTTTTTATTAGATATTAACTGTAAGTCCAAGACAATTAAATGTGGTGGATAGGTTTCAAATCTCCCCCACTACTCTGCAACAGAAAATACATAGATCGGCCAGATGATGGCGAATAACTCCTGAAGCCTAAAGGTCTAGAATCAAAACTCCTTTCCCTCAGGTTCCTTGGCTCAAGATGAACCCATTGCACCCTTTTCATTTCCGCCATGACAGTTTTTGAGCTATTTTGAAGAAAAAAAGAAGCATATATGCACTTCCTAGATCAGTGATTCTCAACCTTCTTCATATCAAGGACCCCTAGTTTAGTCCACATTAGGGCCACGGACCCCCATTTGATGAGATTTTGTCACTTGGACCCAAATCTGAGAATAGTTTTATTGTTAGATATGATTTTGTCCAGAATTCCATGACTATCTGTATTGTAGGTAGAGAGATAACAGTGAAACTATGATCAAAACAGTCATTCTTCTACATTCTCTAATTGTGTTAACTTCTTGTAAATGAAATAATGGCAAAGTTTAACAATTCATCAATTTGCTGGGGACCCCCTGAAACCTCCTGAAGGACCCCTGGTGGTCCCCGGACCCCACATTGAGAACCACTGTCCTAGATTACGGCCATGGTGCACAAATTTGGCAAAGACGTGCAAACGGAAGTGAGGCATCATTCCTAAACGCTTGACGGTCGAACAACTAAACCTCAGACACATAGCTGGGATGGATCCCAGAGTGTGACAAATCACATTTGGTCATGCTGAACAACACCACCATCGCGATAAATTGGCAGTTTTTCAACCATTTTAACTGTAGTTGCAGGACTTTCATCAAAATGTTCTATCTTTGAGATGTAGAACTTTTCCATAATGAAGAATCTATCTTATATTCTCACTATCAAATAATTTGCCCCATAGGCTTGGACCCCACTAATATAAATAGCCTACTAATATAAATACAGTATATATGTATAGGTCTACTGTATTTATATTAGTGAGGTTCAAGCCTATGGGGCAAATGATTTATTATTATTAGTATTAGTAGCAGTAGTGTTTTTTAAGTCAGGAACAGCAAGTGCTCCCCAAGAATAATAAAATAGTGTTGAAAAAAGATTTTCAACACTGTATATATTTTGTACTATTTGCCTAGATAGTGTTTACTATGTAAACAAAAGAGTGGTTTATCGTCCTTGTAGCACCATGCACCTTTATTGACTAGACTTGTCAGTAAATACACCAGCAGCCAAGTGAAGATTTTTCAGATGAATAAATATGTGTATAAAGTGCCAATTTTCAGTTATATTCACTTGATTGTGAGACCTTGCCAGTGGCTGCTAGTTTTAATTGCCATAAACCCAGTCCTGGGTCTCCTAGGTAAACCAAGCAGCAGCCAATGAGGAGAAGGCTGTGAGAGATATAATGTATGGTCTTACAGGGCCTCAGGCAGAGCTGCTCTACTTGAAGGAAGTGTTCTTGACTGAAACCTGAGGATGTGTGACACCTCAGTAAACAGTTCTTTGCACACACACACACACACACACACACACAGTGGTCCCCTCTCAGGTAGCGGCAGTATCTGGGCTGCATCAGAAAGGATTCCCAGCTAATCGTTGGCCAGAAAAGTGGCCGCCTGTGAGCCAAGGTCAGCTCTTCTTGGAACACAGGAAGAGTACACAAGGGCTTAACGCCTGGTAATCAGATCCCCTGTTGGACAAGGAGGACTTACACCTGCAGCAGGAAGGCTGAATACTTAACACACTGTTTAGTGCCATAGAGCAGCGGCTCCCAAAGTGGGGGACCACATCACAGAATGACTATAGTGTCTTTTCTGATCACAGCGTTCACAGAGACAGGTCTACAATTCTGCTTTGAATAATAAACATTATTTCACAATCAGGTTCCTGGCTCAGTGAAAATCTAAGTGGAGGTTCCTGATGTTTAAAAGTTTAGAAACCCCTGTCCTAAAGGCTGGGAAACCCCAACACCCAGGGACTAGATAGACTCAGCCATGCTACAAAAGTATGCCTGGATCAGGTAGCCACTAAATGGGAAGATCTCATCTGCCTAGAGGCTTTGTGAAGGTAGGCTATAGCTTTCTCTATGGTAACCAGTGTGTGTGTGTGTGTGTGTGTGTGTGTGTGTGTATTGGAGCATGTCCTTGTTGGGGGTGGAAGTGTGTGTGGGGCGGCTTTGCATGATCTTATTTATCCAGGGAAAGTCACACTATGCTCTTTTCCGAAACACACACACACACACACACACACACACACAGGTAAATGAAGGGTGTAGCCTACTGGTTGTTATAGGGAAGAACACACCGATTTTACATAATGAGAAGGAAACGGATTCGAACCTGCAACCCTTCCAGTAACAAGGAGGCTCGTTTAACCTTTCTGCCATATCCGCCCCCACTCAGTGAAGTCATAGTTTGTTGCCGAGTCATGTTGAGTGTGTGTATGTGTGTGTGTGTGTGTATGTGTGTGTGTGTGTGTGTGTGTGTGTGTGTGTGCGTGTGTGTGAGTGAGAGAGAGAGAGAGAGAGAGAGAGCAGCAGGCGGGGCCTACTGGGCGGACGCCCTGCCTTGCCATCACGACAACCTCCGGATGACTTCTCTTCTTCTCACACAGCGGAAGGAGCGGAGTGTTTCCTGACGCGCGGCCAGGTCACAGCCGAATCAGCTCGAGGCTCCGCTGGGCTCATCGCGCGCCGGCTCGGGGGGGGACACAGACACCGAAGAAGCGCCTCCGCAGCGTGTACATGCATGTGTGGCATGTGAGAAGCGAGTGTTTCTTCACGGGCAGGACTAAGAAAGCTGGTCGGAAAGCAAGAGAGCGACCTGTAGAGCGGATTAAGGACTCTCCGGTTGTTCCCGATCCCCCGCGACGGAGATGGAGCGGCTGTGCGGACCGAAGCTCCCCTTCTGGGTAAGTCCGTCCGTCCGTCCGACAGGCTGCTGCTCCCGGTGGTCGTGGTCATATCACAAGATAACCCGACGGCTCTTATTCACGCCTCTGGCCTTTTGTATAGTTTCTGTGCTACCTGGCAACGTTACACGGTCTTTTGCCTTTGGCTGTTTTTCATTTATTTCCAGGCAGCCATTGAGAAGTATTGGCTACTGACGAACTGTAGATAATATTCGGTATAACTAGCATAACGCGCCGTAGCCTTCTCTGCTCAATCAAAGCTGCCCAATTAACGTTCTGCTGTAAATTACTGTTCGCTTGGGCATTACGTGGGAGAGATGGGCGACTGGCTATTCTTCCCTTACGAAAAAGTACTATAGTCTTCCTATAGTACATCTTAGAAGGACACTGCAAGCAACACTGTAAACTATACTAAATAGCCTATTCTGTAGGAATACTAGTATAATACTGTAGTGATACAATAGGAGATACAAAATACCATAAAAGTACAATAAGATCCCTGTAAACTCAACTCAGAGACAATATAAGTCCCTGTAAAACTATTATAGGAATACAATAGGTGATAAAATCACCACACAATAGGATACAGTAGGGCCATACAGTACGATAAAGTCACTATAAACTTATTATTGAGTAGCGCAGACACAGTGTAAGTCCCTATAGGAATACAATAGTGATACCCTAGGATCAAGTCACTA
Organism: Centroberyx affinis; assembly: GCF_046629955.1. NCBI lineage: Eukaryota > Metazoa > Chordata > Actinopteri > Beryciformes > Berycidae > Centroberyx > Centroberyx affinis. The sequence goes on along the minus strand of NW_027282136.1, from coordinate 14,469 downwards.
TAAACTCACTATTGGATCTGCATGCAAGCTGTAAGTCCCTCTAGGAATGTTGCAGGGAGACCACAGGTCATAAAGTCACAATACAGAAGATTAAGTCACCGCAAACTTATTGAGTACCGCAGTGACACTATAAGTCCCTATAGAAATATTATAGGAATACCATAGGAGATAAAAAAAAACAAAAAACAAACATAAAGTAGGGTAAAGTCACATAAACTCACAATTTGGTAACACAGACCACAGGCACTAAAAGTTCCCATATGAATAAGAGATTAAAGAAAATAGCATAAAGTAGGATAAGTAATTTCAAAGTAATTATTGAGTAGCACACATGCTACACGTCTCTATAGGAATATTATAAAAATACCATAGGAGATGAAAAATACTATTTAGTAGGATGAGGTTACTATAAACTCACTATTGACTACAGACAAGTAGCCACTAAGTCCTTATAAGAATATAATAGGGAATTTTCTTAGTTTTCCTCAGAAATCCACAGTAGCCTTATCTACATCATGTGTCTAAATGGATAATATGGGGTCTGTTACAGGTAATTGGGGTGATGCCCAGTGATCTTGTAAATTGCCTTTGAAATACTTCTATGGGTGAGATTATGCATCAATGCATAAAGACATATAAAGACATGTCAAACTATTGTAATAGCTGTAGATCCAACTATATGAAGGTGTTATGATACATTCCTGCACCCATAGAATACACCAGGAGCTCCCAAAGTGAGGTCCGGGCCCCTCTAAGGGTCCTTGAAAGAGTCCTAGGGGGTCGTCAGCAAAATGACACAAAGTATAATTTCACAGTTAGACAATAAGTATGACTATTTTGACCATAGGTGTCACTCTTCTTACTGTTATCACCCAACTGCAGCACGGACAGCTATGCAATTCTCTGCTAAATCATGACTAATCAGAAAAACCTTGTCAGATATGAGGGAGCGTGGGACGAAATCTTACCAAATGGAGGTCCGTGGCGTGTTCCATATCTATTCTGGCGTGGTGTCCTTGACATGAGGAGGTTTGGGAAGCCCTTGGCCCCCGCACCGCCACGGAACAGGCCCCTCTCTCTCCGAAGCAGACTCCAGAGCTTCGAGGCACTCCGTTGTTGCAAGAAGGGTTAAGACCGAGCACCTGATTTTCCTCTGGCCGAGTATTCCACTAATGTCACGCTTGTTTACGAGGCCATCCGAGGTGACCTAGACCGGGTGCTGCCGTTCAAGTCCGCTTCAAACGGACTGAAGCCTGCTGTAATCCCCCGGGACTCAGCGCAAGTCTAGGTCAAGCACTCTGCTCTGGCCATGACTTTCTTCACTTGCCTCCTCGGTGTTTGTAAAAGGTGTCAGTAGCAGATAGCTCAGAGATGCTGTAGCACCAGAATGGTCATTTTTATTAATAGATACATTTCTGCTGTAAATAAGCTCTGAAGTCATAGCCAATAGAGAACCCCACTGAAAAATCACTGTAATATTCCTACAGTATTACAGTCTGTCTGTGGTACTCAATCTTGAGTTTATAGTGACCTTATCCTACTTTTATTGTATTGTTGTCCCTATGATATCACTGAAATCTTCCTATGAAAAGACTTGATCTTTTCTCTCTGGACCTCTCTGTCCCAGGATCAATACTTCACATCCTGAGGAAAACCCTGTGATGGATTGGATGTTAGTGTTGATATAGCAGCAGTTTAAAAATGAATGAGTTCACTTAATTCTGACCCATGTCATTTCTTACCCCGAAACATACCAATTCTGAGTCCTTGAAAGACCTTTAAAGTCATTGAAAAGTTGTGATACCTCTTCTATTATCCCTCTAATATTCAGATTATTATTCTTCTTTTTTCGTAAGATCCACACTGTCTTTTCATTCAAAGGTTTGCCCAGAAGACATGGTGTTTTGAACACACTAGTATGTAATACACGTGTTATGTCACCGTCAACCTGATGTGTAAAGCTAAACCTTGAGCTCCTATCTCATCTTTCAGGGCTGGACACACACAAATCCACACCCCAACAAGTGCAAACACACCTACACACACACACACACACACACACACACACAATGTGCACTCTGACAAGCGAAAATATGAGGAATGTAATAGAGGCAGTAGCAGAGGCTGACAGGATGTGCGGTCTATGGTACACACACACTATTGGGCAGATCCAAAGCCTATTTATCAGCAGCGTTATCTATCAACAGTTTTATCTATCAGCAGCAGCTTGTTCTACAGTTGTGTAGTTGATGGAAAGCACAGTTAGATAGATAGGAGGAGCGAATGAGCTGTGAATAGGTTTTCACTGGACGAGGCAAACTGTAGTGTTGCCCAAGTCTGGAATCATTTCTTGTTTCCTTAGTCCAGATTCTGATGCTGTAGGCTAAATGCTGGTCGGGACTTTCACAGCGAACGGAAAGTGAAAGTGAGGAAGTAATCAAAATCTGTGAAATTCACGATGACTCGCCATTAAGAGACGTTTAGTGGTTAGTTACCAGTGTTTGGTCATCATTTTAGTTCCCTGGTTGCCACTAGTTACTGTGCATGAGTCAAGGTGTGTGTTCTTACCCTTACTGTGAGAAAGTGTAATGCTGAGAGACTTTTTGTTAATGGGGCATCTGATATGGTATTGTGTGGGACCAAGAATGGCGATGTACTGATACTGAATGTACAATGTCATGTTCCTCAATAGGAAGTTAGGTTTTTTTTTAATACTCATTTACCATTTCTGTGCTCCCAAATTCTCTCTCCAAATAGAAAATCGCTCACAGCCACTGCTTCCGAAAACGTTCAATGCACCGCTTCCTTTATTACTCTGTTTATCTGAAAACAACAATATTTCTAAATATCAGTGCTGATTCCCACTATAAATGACTTCCTATACTTTGCGTATTATTTGTTTTTATGAGACAGAGCTTGTTTTTTATATAGGATTCCTAGTATATCCAGTGGGGTTTTTTTAGATAATAGATTAAACACATCAAAATGTATGCTTGTAACACAGTGTATTTTTAAAGACTCTTTATTTGGACATTTTTCCCACAGTGGAGTATCTATTTTCTGAACTGAGAGACTGCTACGCCAGCAAAACGTCAGGAAATAAGAGTTGTGAAACGCTCTCGATTCCATTTGAGAATGAGAAGGGATGTCACAGCTTTGTGAGAACATGCCGCCGGGAGAACTGATACGAACAACATGATGTCAAAGAGACCATGCGGCAACGAGCATTTAAGCTGCAATAAAAAAAGTCTTATATTTTTAGTACATCACAGACATATAAATGGGCGTGTGAGTCATAAAGTATACATGGCATAGAATGATAGATCCAATGCAACCAGTACAGCCAAAGCAGATGGAGACCAGAGAAGAGAAAAGTGAAATATGTGAACAATAATAAAAAAAAAAACAGATAACCTTTTGAACCTTTTGTTAAGTGTATAGCACTTCCCTCTTTTCCATGCCGCACTGCAAGCTGGTCTGTGATCTATGAACCATACTGTCTGCACGGCCCCAGGCATTTCCTCTCTTTAAAAAAAAAAAAAGTTTAATTGGGCAGCTCCAAGTTTCCCCACCAATCCATATCTGTCAGATTCCATCATCGCCTTACGGAGGAATGCGCAAAATCTAATTTGCATTTTTGAGGAGTCCCAACAGTGGCCATTAAAACACCAAGAGCATAATGTTGGGATCTGGAACAATTTCCTGAACAAGATTGTATTTTCCATGTAGAATAGGAAGAGCTGTCTTGAGTAACATCAGTCCGGGGCAACTTCATGCGTGTGCAGCTGCCAGGTCCAGATGAACAGGCAAACATGGCCGGCAGCAATTCCTGTCCTCCTGCCGTCTTTACTGTAGTCGGTCTGCCATTCATACCACTCGACAGCTCTCTGCCTAACGGAGACCAGATGGAGAGCCTGCTGTATTTTATTTTCTCCAACCCCCCCCCCCCCCCCCCGAATACAGGCTAACGAACCCATAGAGACGGCCGAGTCACTCCCACCCCACCCCGTACCACCTCTAGAAGTGTGTTCATTAGTTTGACTGACTTTCACTGACACTCGAACACAACACTGCCATTTTGAGCATTTCCTTTTCCTTGCCGCTTTGTGCCTGAGTTTATTTACTGGGAAGAGAAACCAGGGCAGAGTAGTATAGCACCAGTTAAAATCCCAGTGCAAACAATGTGTTGTTTGCATTGTTTTGTCTGCTTGAAGTGCTTTGATCAAAAGTAATCCACATGTGATTAATATGTTATACTGTGAATGAGGTTAAAATTAAAGCAAATGGCCCTATGATAAACAAATTTAGTCTGGTAAAAGTCTTGCTACTTTCCCATGAAATATTGATAGTTTAGGAACTTTCTTACCCAATTGTAAACAAAATACAAAATACTGACTGAGATTGCTCCTGCACTTTCTTTGGTCTTGGGACTGATATGTCTCTTAGCTAATTTTCCTATCTTACATTATTTAATTTGCTTTCTGGTGGTTTAAGTCCTGAATCGTTGTACATTTCTTCTGTAATTGGGTCACTGAATCATGTCTACAAATTCATTTGTGTCAGAGTGATTTATCAGCTTGTTTTTGACCTGGCGCCAGCTTGCTGCCATTGCCATCGCCACTAATTCTGTCTCAGTCAATTATTCTCTAGTGATACCCACTTAAAGTATAGGCCTACATCATGTTGTGGCATCCACAGAATAGATTTGTAACAGATATTTTAAGTCACTGCTATTATATGGGGTTTCCTATTTGCCAGACACTGTATACCACTTACCACTTTAAAGACCTTACCTAGTCGAAATCACATTTTCCAGACTGTTACATCTAATGTGCTGAATGACATTTAAAAGTGCTCTCAGCAAACTGAAAAAATGAAAATATGAAAACATCTAGGTCTATCACTAGTGATGGTACCAGTCCTCTCTATGCCTGTTAGCATTACTTAGGCGAGAAGCCACAAAAGGTCTTGCTTTCCAGTGATTTTATTTGTTCTGTGTAGTTCTGGTATGAGTGTTTTAAGTTAACGCATGAAGAGCACAATGCGTTAGAGTAAGATTTGAATTAACTGTTATGGGTCACAGGTGTGTCTTTAGGTTTCTGAAATCAAGACGTTATGACAGTGATTTGATTGACTATGCAGCATCACTGTTGGAAGCTGAGTGACAAAATTCAAATGGCGCTTTTGTGCGTTCATATCTCGCAAACTCGGGTAGCCAAATTTCCTCTGAGCTTCGGACTCACTCATCCAACTTTGGAGGGCGTTCATGTGAGATTTCCAAGTAGGAAATTTGTTTTTCCTGCATATCCGCAGCACATGAAAGCACAAAATGTTACATGAGTGACTCAGACATTGCATATCAGCATAGCACTACCACACAAGAGACATGGCACACACTTTGTTTTTCTGCAGCTTTTAAATGCTAATATCTCATAGATGAATTGACTGACCCTTGAAATGTTGTGCACATATAATATAGCAATTGTTGATTGCCTTTTGAATAGCAACACTTTGCTGCTTTGATCTGGCTGACTTTGTGTTGATCCTTGTCTAGGCAATGATTATTTTTACGAACTGATGTATCACTGACACTGTATTACCATCAGATCCCTATGGCTCTGAACCATCCTTGTTGATAACTAGGTGCTATGCAACAATCCCGCTGAGTGATGAGACTCATCAGGGAGAAAATTGCATGAACTCACCACTGTCTGGTTCATCTCAAAGTGGTTTAATGATGGCCTTGGGTCCCTTTTATTTCATTGAAAGGTTTTTGCCTGGTTGATATTACTGCTGGCTACCCTTTTCTTCTCACCTTTGTTGAAGTTTCAGGTTGTGTAGTGATACTGCTTTGTAAGTCTGTCAAACTGGATAGAGGCTGTAGAGATTCTGCATTTAATAATAATAATAATAATGATAAACTTTATTTATAAAGCACTTTTCTTAACAATGTTACAAAGTGCTTTACAGAAGAAAACAAAACCAGACAAGGCAGATAGAATGAGAATAAGGCCAAAGGGCTTGAGCACTGAGGAAGTAAGAACAATAAAATGAATAAGATCAAATAAATAGAAGCAGTAGAACAGTATAAAATAAAAACAAAAACATATATCAAACATTTCCAAAGGCTTTCACAAAAAGAAAAGTTTTAAGAAGAGATTTAAAAGAAGCTAGAGAGTTTGTGTGTCTGAGTTCAGTAGGCAGAGAGTTCCATAGAGTGGGGGCTCTGATAGCAAAAGCCCGATCACCCTTTGTCACTAACTGTGGCCTGGGAATAACCAGCAGGGCTCCATCCGCGGATCTTAATGGTCGAGAGGGTATATACCAAGTCAATAAATCAGAAATGTATTTCAGGGCAAGGCCATTGAAAGTAAGCAATAAGATTTTAAAATCAATTTGAAAACTAACAGGGAGCCAGTGTAGGGAGGCGAGCACAGGGGTAATGTGCTCATGCCTCCTTGTCCCGGTAATGAGTCGAGCAGCAGCGTTTTGTACCAACTGGAGACGGTGGAGGGAGCCCTGGCTGATACCCGAGTAAAGTGCATTGCAATAATCAAGCCGAGAATAGATAAAGGCATGTACAACTTTTTGAAGATCAGCAACTGATAAAAATGACCTAATTTTAGAGATTATCCTGAGCTGGAAGAAACATGACTGAACAACATGTTTGACTTGATCATCAAAACAGAGGTTAGCATCAAATATTACCCCTAGATTCCTAGCAGCCTGCGTAATATTATTTGAGAGATCGCCAAGATTAGCACTAAAAGAGCTGATGGATTTTGGGGGACCGAACAGAATGACCTCAGACTTATCATCATTCAATTTAAGGAAACTTTGGGACATCCAGGATTTAATATCAGAGGCAAGTTATGAGATTAGCTAGGCTGCTAGGATCTGTGGGTTTTAACGGCAAGTATAACTGAGTGTCATCAGCATAAAGATGGTAGAACACGCCATGATTTTGAATAACCTGGCCAAGAGGCAGCATGTATATAGAAAATAGAAGGGGGCCAAGAACTGAGCCTTGGGGGACTCCGCAACTCAAGTGGGCCGTCGAGGAAGTACAGTTACCCAGAGCGATAGAGAAAGTTCTGTTGGAGAGGTATGAGCGTAATAAGCTAAGAGCCGAGCCCTTGATGCCAACCCAGGACTCCAGGCGATGTAAGAGGATAGTGTGATCAACTGTGTCGAAGGCAGCACTTAAATCTAAAAGAACTAAAATCGAGCAGTCACCTCTGTCTGCAGATAGTAGTAGGTCATTAGTAACCTTAACAAGTGCTGTCTCGGTACTATGAAGTACTCTAAAACCAGACTGGAAACTGTTAAAAACACTATTATTATTCATAAAAGATATCAGTTGGGATGAAATTACTTTCTCCAGAACCTTAGATAAAAAAGACAATTTGGAGATAGGTCTGTAGTTACTTAAGGACAGGGGGTCCAAATTAGGTTTCTTAGTAGGCATTTAGTAAAGCCTGGACTGTTTGTTTGTTTGATTGATTTTTACTGATAATTGTCAGGAAAAGTCCATATTGTTTGTGAAATGATGGCAATTTCTCCTTACCTGCTGTCTGCTTCCCATGATAAGTGGCCTCCGTAAGTTGTTTGCCGTCAAGTACCACGGGCTATAAAATCTGTTGTGTGCTTAAGCCGTTTTGTGAAGTGAGCCATAATATTGTGAGGTTCAAATAGTCCATCATTAATTTGAGTGTGAATGTATCTTTGTGTCTTTCATTTGCTAGAAGCTAATATAAAAGCCTCTGTATCGTTACCACAATACTTACAAAACAGCACTTTTAGATTCTGATTGTATCGCGCAGCTCAAACATTTATCAACCTCCAACTTTGATAAATGCAAGCTTTGAAACCACAGCCTCTTATCTCAGATGGAGAGCCACGTTCGTTCAAAGCAACAACATAAATTTAGGCTTGGCTGGGAGAGTGACTCGTAGTCTTACATTTCTCCTTTAGCCCAGAAAACAGGCATGAAAATAATTTCCTTTTGAAGAGACTTGGAGTACCTTTTTCTCTGCATTCTTCACATTGCCTGCGTATTTTAAGTAGCAGAACCTGAAGGGATTCCAGTAGGCTTTTGGTTGCGGCATGTGACCATTTATCTTAAAAACATCTTTTTAGGCAATTGCCTGGGTAAATACACCTATCTCTGTTGTCTGATTAGACTACATTATTGTGTTGAAAAGACTTGTGAAACCACCGTAGGGGTTTAGCTCACACTAACTTCTTTATACTACTCTGTCCCTCCTACTCAGTCTCCTTCCCTTATACCGGCCTGCCCACGCATTCGATTTACATAGCCTGAATACAATGCACTCCCAATGCAATTTATCAACTGTGTTCATGTTGCCTTTCTTGTTGACAGTCAGAGGGGTGTGGATGGTGTAGAAGAGAGTAGTGGAAGACTAGACGCCTCACCTCACACAAGCCACTGTTTTTTATGACTGAATCTATTGTCCTCTGACTTGTTGATAATGTACACAATGTTCAGTATTTGATTTCCTTTTCTGGATTGAAATACACATCTTTGGTTTCAGATATTTCTACTACAGAGGGCTGAAGAGCAAAAGGAGGGAACCCACACACTACTAAACCAAACAAAACCATCAACTAAGGACTCTTCAAGTACATTCAGTCTCTTAGTCACCAATATAAAAGCAAGCAAAATTCTTTGTACAGTACTATCAGTTATTAAATGTGGTAATTACTCACTAGCCTTTCCCTAGTGTGCAGGGGAGGGACCGGCAAGCTTTTAAAATTGGCATTTTCCTCTGAATACTCCAGATAAAAAAAAGAAAAGTTTATTACATGACTTTTCACAGACGTGATTAATGCCAAACTGTGGTTTCGGCTGCTCTCACCCTGTTCTGTTCGACTGGAGGAGACGGGGGAGTCGAGAACATTCCAAGTGTAGCGCAGCATGTATTTGATATTGCAAGACAAGCAAAGTAAACATCCTACTATACACACTACAACTTGCCCTCAGTCCACGCGTTTGTCACGTGTATAAGGAAGGCAAAGAGCAGGCTGTGACCGACATGCAGCGAAAAGACGGAGCGTGAGAAACGGAGAATGCCATCCTGCCTCCAGTATTGCGTTCGAGTGTGTGCGAAGTTTATACTGAGTACTGAACGGCTGTGTTTTGAAATAATGAAAGGACCAATCTTTTCTCTTGCTATGTTGCTTCATTTTCTTTGCCTGGAGCACCGTGCTTACTCAAGCTGTGCGTTTTTACATGCCTTTATGAAAGCTTCTATTTTCGATGAATGGCGAAAAGTGTTTTAGAGAGCACTGTTTAATTATACAGTCGTCATTACCAAGCTTTTATTATTTGCTGAATATGTATTCAGTGAGATGTGCCACTTGTATGATTCTCTCCTCTCCATCACTCTGGTTAGCAGATGGACGAGATGTAAATTATACTCATAATAGCGACTAATGTACATACAGTATATTAGAGCCTTTGTTCATTTGTACAGCTACATTATCTTGAATGACAAGGCTTAACTTGGAGGAACGGAGAATCCAAGCTTGCCCCAATTCTAAAAGGGGGAAAAAAACAAATAAATTACATCATGTTTGGGTCAGTTGTAAATGTTTATTAAATTTACTGCGAGTCATTCGCAGAGCCTACATGGACACACACACACACACACACACACACACACACACACACCATCCTTCTATCTGAGATATTGAGCATCAAAGATTTGACATACCATCTGGCAATACTGTTATTTATTCTTTTTATCTTTTTAAATATTTAACCCCAAAAGTATCATTCAAGGACATCATGAATATGTGGATCACTCTATTTTGATATTATAAAAGTCAGATAGAACCTTATAATTCCAAGCTCACGCCATATTCAAATCTTTGCGGTCAGTGTCAAGTAGAGTGAGACATTTTACAGCTGCGCCATACACCACAGGACACACAGGCCCATAACACACACACACACACCAATACAGTATCCATGCAGGCTACTCCACACACATGAACAATTACCCGTCACCTCCTTACCACCTCCACACTTAACCATACTTATCCGTACGCACAGGATGCTCCGGCTGATGGGTGTGGTGATGTATGGAGAGAGTCCAGAGGCCGGCAGCTGTGTTTATCTTGGGTCTATCTGTGGGTGGGCCTTTAACTGTGTTTGTCCAGGGGAGCATGTTAAGCACTGTGTCAGAGCCGCATCGCACTATGATTCACGTTTTAGTTTATCTCTCTCCTCCGGATGCATGAATGAAACGTATTGTCGTCACGCAATCCAGGAGGGATTGGCTTGTCCCTCCTAGATACACACCCAGTTACTGTGTAAATTTACTATGAAGTGATTTCCTACCTCTCAGTCCAGATGAACACGTGTTTTCACATTCTCCAACATGCTACTTGATGGAAGTAATTTCTCGTGCTGGATCATTAAACTGGGGGTGTGAGATACTTCGGTGCAATTCCCCTTGCTTTGCTGCAAGTGCCTATTACACCATTAGGGAACTGTAGAGAGAAAGTATGCCTTAGATGTTTGAGAATGTTATTGGAAATTAATGTATCGATGGCTTTTTTTTCCTCAGGGGTGCCATCTAAACTCAGTACCAAGCCAATCGTCTCATGAGAGCTATAAAGGCATTGTGCAGCATCAACTGATGTATTGCTGTCATGGAGGATTGTGACATGCAGGGATTTTGCGTCACGTTGAAGCTAAAGCAATTCAAACGGCTTCAGTTCAATATGAAATAAATGATGCTCACAGTATTGGAAAAAACATGGGCTTCCACTGTAAATTTCAATCTGATTTTATCTCCTCATCCTTGCTGTCTCTCGCTTTATTTATCTGGGTGATTAATGTGACTGCTGAACTTAAATGGAAACCAGTGCACAGTAGTGTCTCATCCCTGCATGGGTTGCTGTTCACACCTCTAAATAAAATGTATAGTAGTTCTGCAAAACGGGCTTCTCTAACCCTCTTTAGCCAGCTGAAGTTTTGTCACACATAATTACAGTGGCTGCAACATGGCCTCAGCAGGGTCATGGAGAAGTAAACCTACAGTAAAGCTACACTGAGTAGCAAAACCAGAATACAAAACAGCACAAACTCTTGAATCATCATGTTTTGTTTTTTTCATGGCAGTCTTCAAAGTATTGCTGCTGCAGCCTTTGAGTGTGATTTCAGCTTTTAAAAAAAGTCTGTCTGATTTAAAAAAAAAAAAAAATCCCTTCTACCTCTCTGCTTCACTGGTGATCTAGGAATTTGACCTTACTCTGGGTTAGGACATCAGCCAGATTCCCAAAATGTAAATGTAAAAGAATTGAAGATTTGCGTCTTTGCCAGAGCAGCACAGTTGTTACATGCTGTCACACGACTGTGCTGAGGTAGTAAAAGAAACTTATCAAGCTCCCTTCTAAGAGATAAGAGAGAGAAGATAGCACTTTATTGATCCCCTTGGGGAAATTCAGGTGCCACGGCAGAAATTGGCGGAACAGTGCCATGGAAATAAATGAATAAGAAGAAAGCGTGGATGGAGTTTCTAGCAAAATAGGGATTTTCTGGTGTAAATGTAAGTTACGCCTAACTTTTTGAAAGTGTTTACAGCTCTGGGTTTAAGAAAAACATCTGGTATGAAGTGGTGGTGTGTGTTTGTGTGGGTGGTAGAGGCGGGGTTTAGGCATGTGTGAAATGTTTGGACAGTGTGTGTTGCAACGCTGCTCTTGGAGATGCTCGGGCCTCTCTCTACCGAACTGTAGAAATGGCACCTGACCCGGGCTCCGGTCCTGCACAGCACGCTCACCCACTGTCTGTCCCCCCCCCCCCCCCCCCGCAGGTAGCCAATCAGACGCTGCACACGGACCGGCCCGACCTCCCCGAGTGCTTTCAGCTCTCGGTCCTGTCGTGGCTGCCGTGCGTCTACCTGTGGGCCGTCTGCCCCCTCTACCTCTTCTACCTCCAGAGGAACAACAGAGGCTACATCATGATGTCCGTCATGAACCGATTCAAAACGGTGAGAGGGGAGAAAATCCTTGAAATGCATCTGTTTATTACTATGCTTATAACGAACGCCGAGACCGGCTAAAAGGCACTCTCCCGCATTCTTTTCTTTTCCGCCCTTCACGCTTTCTCCCCCCGCTCAGGTGTTTGGCTTGGCGCTGTGGATCGTGTGCTGGACGGACCTCTTCTACACGTTCCACGAGCTGCGGCAGGACCACGCGCAGCCGCCCATCTACTTCGTCACCCCGCTGGTGCTCGGCATGACCATGGTGAGCACGCCGCGAACAACCGGAGGATGCGGCCGCGTAAACACAGTCGCGCGAGCCCTGCACGTCACTTCCCGAACAGGAGGCGCTTTTAGATTTTCCAGGGATGTGCCGATAATGAAAAACACTAGACTTAAAATAGTCGAGGCGCTACTCCAGTTGTTTACTTTTAATGAGCAATATAGACTTATACCGTTTGATTGGCGTCATTGAACGAAAACGGTTAAGATTTTATTATGTGTTTTTCTTCACTGATCTACTGTCTGTGTATGCATGAAAAAGGACAGAATCGAGTTGCTTTCCTTGGAATTCAAACATTCCACATGGTTATTACTTGGGAAATTCTCTGATAGCGGTAACATTATTTTATGCTCGTCTCGGCCTTTCACTGGAGCTCTGCAGTTTGGCACCAATGGTTCCCTGAATTATTAGTTTAGTTTATTAGTTTATAATGTCGTGGACAGTCCCCATTAATTAACTGTAACAGCAACAGTAAATGGGGCAGCTGTAGTCTACATGGCTAATTTCCAGCTGTTGTCCCCGGCCAGCTGACAAAAGGCAACCTAAAAAAAAAAAAAAATGTTGCTATAATTAACTGGTACTTTTAAACCAATGCCATCCACTGTTAAAGAAGAAACTATTGAAACTAATATTCCAGTAATATTCAAGTTCAAAAAGATATTGAGGCGCTTCTGTTTTCTCCAAAATGTCTGTTCCTTGCTGGGTAACTCGAGCGCTACAGGCAGTAGGTTTCGGTGTCACTGCTGCGCTGCGTGCACACAGCCTGATGCAGGGAAGGCACTGAAGGAGAGGCCATCTGAGGACACGATGGTATCAGTAAGTCTTGTGTTTTGAAACGGAGCAACTGCACAAGACCGCTTAAGGCGCTCGACAGAGGAGCAGTCAACACAGCAGATTGACCCAGTCAGACCGAGGGTTTACCTTACATGCCCTCAGTGGTTTTCTGTCTTGGCTAATCTAACTCAATCTCTCCCGTTTGAATTACCCCCCCCCCCCCCCCTCTCTCCTGCCTCAGCTGCTGGCCACGTTTCTGATCCAGTTCGAGAGGTTGCGCGGGGTTCAGTCCTCGGGGGTCCTCTTCATCTTCTGGTTCCTGTCTGTGCTGTGCGCCATCGTGCCTTTCCGCTCCAAGATCCTCCAGGCGTCCAGCCAGGTGAGAACGCAGCCTTGAGTGCCCTTTTTGCATATTTATCATCGTCCTCTCCCGTCTAGTGCCCTTTCATCCGTCTTCCCCCTCACCATCCTATCCGCTCCGTCTCCTCCTCGCCTCCTCCTCCTACCTCATCTCTTTGCCATTTTTCTGCGCTCTTTCCCGCCCCTCATCCTCACATCCGTGTCTGACTTTTTAAGTGTTAGTTCAGCTCGATCAACTCAACCCCCCCGCCCCCCCCACCCCCCCCCCCCGCCCCCCTGCTGTCTCAGTAGCTTGGCCGGGAGCTTAGAGTTTGGCGGATGTTTTGTAGGGGTCAGCCCGGGACGCCGCTAAGCAGAGAGCAGAGAGGGAATAGTAGAGCTGTTGTTCCTCAGACCCTCAAGGCCAAGCATACTTATCTCACCTCCAGAGCTGCACGGCTCGCTACAGACCGTGCAGGCAGACGAGACGGGCCGGCAGAGAGAGGTAGACGCAGGAGCGTGTGGGGACAGTTCAACGGGCACAGTGTGCAAGATGCCACGAGACATCAAGAAAATACAAAAAACATGCACATATCAAAAGCCTCTCCTGTTCTCCTGCAAAGATATTTCTTTTGATGTCTGGTTTTTGTCTGAGAAAGCAAAACGTGAAACTCATTAAAGACAGTCGTCCCGGCAGGCAGGCACAAAGAGGCAGAGAGCCAAGTAGGTTGAGATTCAGTCAGAGTGGAAGGGAGGCGGGCGGTAAGAGAAGCAGTCGTGTGCTGGGGTCAGCCCAGGTTACAGCACTCCTCTGCTCCTATGGTCATGTTGATCTAGCCCTGTGTATGAACATGTTTAAAAGGAAATTAATATGCCTCTGGGCTGTTGAAGGTAACCATTCTGTTCATAATCGCGTTCAGCTGATCTAGACGTTTTAGGGGCAGACAGGAGGGTTATTTGGAAGGAGCAGGAAGAGGAGTTTGTGTAGAAATGGTCACCAAACATTAACCTCGAAAGAGACGGCCGCATGCATTCCTGTAGCGTCATCACGTAAACAATCAT